>NW_017688170.1:1777-6004 GCF_001879085.1 Nicotiana attenuata
CACACATCCTGAAGATTCCCAATTACTACATGCAAATCTTGAATCCTTCAAAACCATTCTCGGGAGTCATCCACTCTGCTCAAATCTCAATTAGACTGACCAAACGGACCGAACGACCTGTGCCCCATTAGCACTCCAACACCCAAGGAAGTAACCCATTCTTCTAAGCCACCGAGCGATTTTTTTTTCCTACTCAATCACGTTACATTCCTTACAATCAACTTCCTTACAAACAACAACTAAATCATCCAATGTTTCTCATATACCCATAAAGCACAAAAAAACCCCTATTCCGAATTTCCTTTATTCGAGTCATCCTCGATCTCAAACTCTGTAAGCCATAACTGATTCACCAGTATGCCTTAAACTGGAACCAACATAGCACATAACCGTTGAATTAACTGATCAATAGTAGACTCCCCCACTTGGCTCAAAGCCATAGATCAAACAAACAATAACTCACAATGCCGATACTTTATTACTGCCATAATACCATAGTGAGATTAAACTCAATCTTTCATAAGCTCGTGTATCACAAACCATCTAGTACTTCAAGTCTTCTGCAATCTCGCATTCACCATTGCGACAGTCAAGACAACTCCCATACACGATCCAAACTCAAACTGCAACACGTATATTTCACTGGTAAAAGAGGTCTTCCAACAAACAACATAAGGATCACACACGCCCTTAGGATACCCTGTAGGAAATAACCCACCTGCTCCGCCTCAAACTGGCATCGCTTTATACCTTTCCACCGTCATAAGTATCATGGAATCACTTAATCTTCCTGATTCTAAACTCATATCACGACATGAAATCTACTTCATTCCCCAACTAAACAACATGAAAAGATCTTTCAACACACCCACAACTCGGGCTATACATCAAATCACGATGGAAATCATGCACCAGATAGTTCTTTCTACCCTCAAGCGGACCCTACTCCTCATATTCAAATCATATGAACCCATCTCACAGTCACATCATACTCATCCCGTCGCTACCAGTTATTACTTCCACTAGTAGGGACACTATCGAACATATAAATCCAAAAGCACGTGCTCACACGATCAACACCTCAGTGCCCAAGAAACAAGCAAAGCTCGACCTCAAGTCCTCCAGATTGGCCCAACATCAATACACAGAAATCATATCTCGCCCCTCGATCCGGAAATCACAAGCCGTCGATGCCCAGCTGATACCGAGCACTCAAGCGCGCATACGAACGCACGGAAGGAATTCAAGAGTTATATTTCAAGCTGAATCAAGGACGCACGATAAGAATTCAAGAATGTGGGATTTTTCCTAAAGGTTCTGCAGCCTGCCGAGGATAAGTACAGACGTCTCCGTACCGATCCGCGAGACTTTACTAAACCTGCTCGTGACTCGTGAGACCTATGTAACCTAGGCTCTGATACCAACTTGTCACGACCATAAAATGGACCTGGTCGTGATGGCGCCTATCGCGAAACTAGGCCAGCCGACACAAACCCCAAACCAACCAGAAATTTATTTTTAGACATTTAAAGTCAATAGTTTGCTAATAATCCCATAATATAAGTCAAAGTAGACAATGCAAAAACATAACACAGCCCGACATCAAGGTGTCACCAGGAATGAGCAACTACAACCTGTCTAAGAACAAGAAAGGCTAACATAGTCCGAAAATAAGATACTAAGACAATCTAAGTAAGGTAAGAAGGAGAAGTGTTGGGCTGCGAACGCTAAGCAGCTACCTAGCAAACTCCGGAGACCTGCTGGAAGACTGATCAGCACTCACTATCGCGTCTCGAGACTCCTGGATCTGCACACAAGGTGCAGGGAGTAATGTGAGTACGCCAACTCAGTAAGTAATAAAAGTAAAGGTAGCTGAGCAGTAAGAAAACACGTAAACCACGTCATAACGCTACAACAAATTAGCATAAGTCCAAAACAATTCAGTAAAGCAATAAAACTCGTAAAAGCAACTCAGTTCAGTGAAACCTTTTAAAACATCTTTCAATAATTTCAAACGAGTGATGAAAACAGTGAGTGAAAAGGATAGAAACGTAAACAGCCCCTTGGACAAAGCAAGTACCATAAACCACCCCTCGGGCATAATACCAACAGAACCAACCCCTCGGGGTACCTCACAATCACTCGTATCAGCCCCTCGGGCAACAACATGAAACAACATCAGCCCCTCGGGCAATATCACATCACACACACTAGGTACCCGCGTTCACTGGGTTGTACAGACCCCAGAGGGGCTCCTACAGCCCAAGCGCTATAACAAGCCATCTCGTGACATAATCAATCAGGCCCTCGACCTCACATAACAAGCACAAGCCACCTCGTGGCATGATAAATCAGACCCTCGGCCTCTCATATATCGCAAATAAGTACAACATACTGCGGCGCACAGCCCGATCCCATGAAATCCTCACAACACAAGCCCTCAGCCTCACTTAGTCAGATCTCACTCAAGCCCCTCGGGCTAACTGTAAAACAGGTACTCGGCCCAAAATATCATTTATAAAATAAAAAGGAGTAAATGAAAATCGAGTTATGAAATCAGTGAAAGCATAGCATGACTGAGTGTAGATATTATCAAAAAAATGAGGAAACAATAGTGAAAATCCCCTAAGGGTCCAAATAGTCGGCACAAGGCCTAGATATGGCATTCAGCCCCAAACATAGTAATACTTTCCAAAACACAATAATATCAAATAGTTTTCAATCAAATACGCGAATTAAAAGTCGTACAGGATGGACCAAGTCACAATCCCCAAGGTGTGCGACCCCATGCTCGTCGTCTAGCGTGTGCGTCACCTCAAAATAGCACGACGAAGTGAAATCCGGGGTTTCATACCCTCAGGACAACATTTACAATCATTACTTACCTCAATCCGGTCCAAACTCTAGCCCGCTATGCCTTTGCCTCTCGAATCGGACTCCGAATTCTCCAAATCTATCCAAAACCAGAATATACTCATCAATATACGCTAAAGGAACAAAACCCTCTCGAAAATAACCAATTTACACCAAAAATCCCGAAATTGACCAAACCCGACCCCCGAGCACACGTTTCCATTAAAAGTCGCATTAATAGAAACCTTACATTCTCACGAGTTCGTACATATCAAATATACCAAAATCCGACCACAAACGACCCCTCAAATCACTAATCAAAGGTCTCCAATTTCAAGCCCTAGTTCTTCAATTTTAAACACTAATTCCCATAAATTCCAAGCCTAATCAGTGAAATAACACCATAGAAACGAGTTTTAGGTTCAACAATCTTACCTAAACGAAGTTCCCTTGAATTCCCTCTTCAAAATCTCCCAAAAAGCTCCAAAACCGACTTAAAAATGGTCAAGAAGAGCTGAAAATCGCGAAGTCCATTATTTATATGTTCTGCCCCAGAAATACCGCATCTGCGGTCAAAATCATCGCACCTGTGGTCCCAGGTGCGCACCTGCGGAAATCACTTATCCGCCCCATCTGGCACCTACACTCAAACACCCGCACCTGCGCTATCGCAGGTGCGCCAAAAGCTTCGCATCTGCGGATCCAGTCCTTTTCCACTTTGCTCACATCTGCGGCCCTTAAAACGCATCTGCGTCATCGCACCTGCGGTCCCCAATCCGCGGGGGCGGAAACAAAAGCAAAAAATTCTGCAGCAGCTCCAAACATCCAAACTCCCCGTGAACCATCCAAAATCTATCCCGAGGCCCTCGGGACCTTAACCAAACACGCCAACAAGTCACATAACACTATTCAAACTTTTACCAATCCCCAGAACACTCAAAACAACGCCGGAACACCAAATCACCCTCGGATTCAAGCCTAATGATTCCAAAAACTTTCGAATTCCGCTTTTGATCAAAAAGTCTATCAAACCTCGTCCGATTGACCTAAAATTTTGCACACACATCTATCCAGCAACAAGAAGAAGGAAGGAGCCTTCCTCGTGTCAGAGTCTCAGGGGAAAGAAACTCCATTCCTAGGCGATGAAAGAACCTTGGTACTCTTCGAGTCTCCAGTCCAAGAAACAGTCTCAGAAAAACCTGTTGGAGAAACTGATTCTCTTCTAGTTAAATTAACTCAGGAACCTCTTGTTTATCCTAAACCCTTAGAATCCACTCTACCCAGTGAGATCTCTGTTGATGAAGATGATATGGTTCTCAGCGCGCGTTTTAAGATGCGCAAACCATAGAGACTCCTGAATCCTCTTCCAAACGA
>NW_017688171.1:0-725 GCF_001879085.1 Nicotiana attenuata
GTAAATAACATCTCAACCAACGGATTCTACTATTTAATTCAAAGATAAAGTGCGACATTAGGCAAAAAGACCAAAATGCCCTTCAGGCCAACGTCTCGGAATCGAATAATTTTCACATTTTCAGAACCCTCGTACTCTAACGAGTCTAACCATATAAAAATCTCCCAAATTGGAGGTCAAACACCCACTCAAAACCATGTAGTTTAGCCTATGAAGTTTTCCCCAATTTTGATTCCAAATTCGAAACTAGATGATGGATTTAGCTACATAATGATGAAATATAACTAGAAAGGATTAAAGAAACGTTACCCAATGATCTTCTCTTCAAAACCGGACTCAAAATCGCCCTCTCCCGAGCTCTCAATTGATTTTTCCAACTTTTGAAACTCAACCCTCGAAACTCCCTTTTCTGAACAGCGAATACCGCTTCTGCGGTCCCGCTTATGCGGAACTCTGGCCGCTTCTGCGGCTTCCTTTAAAATCCCAACTTCCGCTTCTGCGGTTCCCATCTCGCAGAAGCGGATCCGCTTCTGCGGAAATCCTACCGCTTTTGCGGGTTCCTAGAGGATGACCAAAAGTCGCTTCTGCGAAGCCAAGGCCGTTTCTGCGGCTCCGCTTCTGCGGTTCCAGCCGCACGAGCGTAAATACCACGATGACAGAACCGTTACACGCTGCTGCACACTTTCCTAACACCAACAACGTTGAGCATCCGAAACAC
Organism: Nicotiana attenuata; assembly: GCF_001879085.1. Classification (NCBI taxonomy): domain Eukaryota; kingdom Viridiplantae; phylum Streptophyta; class Magnoliopsida; order Solanales; family Solanaceae; genus Nicotiana; species Nicotiana attenuata. The sequence continues at coordinate 719 of NW_017688171.1, forward strand.
GACCGAC
>NW_017688171.1:5434-6004 GCF_001879085.1 Nicotiana attenuata
ATATATAAGCATATAAAATATCCCGCCTTATTACGCCGCATGTGCAACACATCAATAGCAACAATAGCATGGCAAGGACCTCGTGCAACCCTTCAACAACAACTGCACGGCAGAGACCTCGTGCATCACAGTACCAACAGCCGCACGGCAGAAACCTCGTGCATCACAGTATCAACAACCGCACGGCAGAAACCTCGTGCATCACAGTCTCAAGTACAACACAACAAATGACAATATATACAGGAACAAAGAAAGAGAATCAACTTAGGTATTTCCGTTCACCAAAAGACGGTACAACTAATTCACAAGAAATAACCGTAACAGAGAAATACTAAGCGCAATAAGAACAACTCAACAAGGGAGAAATAATATGAAACAACGATTCCATAATACTAAGTTCAACAACAAGGAAGTTAACATGAATCAAATAATTACAATTAAGGAAATATCAACTAGACATACGATATCTCCATAATACTAAGTTCAACACCAAGGAAGTTAACATGAATCAAATAATTACAATTAAGGAAATATCAACTAGACATACGATATCTAACGTCTTTCCACTTA
>NW_017688172.1:0-937 GCF_001879085.1 Nicotiana attenuata
GTTAAGTATAGAAGTTAAGGACATGTAGTCCTGAAGTTCTGAAGTTAAGTATAGAAGTTAAGGACATGAGCAGAATGGTATTTTCGTCCGAGCAGTTAAAGTTTATTAAAGCAGTGGCTAAAAACTAAACACATTTTAAACGGTGGCTTAAAAGTAAATACATCTGTTATTAGTGGTTAACCGTGCACTTCCCCCAATAGTAGAAATGGCTTGGGGTAGCCACTGTTTAAGCTGGTATTTACTTATTATCCAGCATTTTTAATGCTTAGATTGCCACTACTCTAATGAAATTAATATGAAAAGACTGTGTTACCCTTTCTTCTATCTCTTTTCTCTCTGATCCTACACTATACAAATATTTACTTGCAACATATTAAGACAACTTTTACACCATACAAGGTCTGAATTGATCGTATCCTAAAAGTAAGAAAGTGAGATATGGAGCAGAGTTAGTAGACCTTGAGCCACACTAGAGGAAATGAGTTACTAAGAGAAACAACTCTTAGAGGGACAGTCAAAGCATATGTCTTAGACTTCCATTTCTCAAATGCTGCTTGAAGCTCTTCATCATCGTTATCTTCCACATTTTTCGATTTTCCAACTCCAGTGCCTATGTAATTCAAAGTCCATGGCACCAAGTAAAATTAGCAGTAAAAAATAAAGAGTGAGAGAGAGAGAAGAAGAAACTCTAGACGAGATCTTCATGCAACATTCATTAGTATCAAAGATATCAAAAGCAATTAGGCAAATAATGACACTTGTTCAAGTTCAAAACTTAAGTTCAATAGTTAAGGACACCAGTTCAAAAGTTAAGGACAGGCAGTCCTTAACTTACAATTACAAGTTCTAAAGTTAAGGACAAGCAGTCCTTAACTTATAGTTACAAGTTCAAAAGTTAAGGACAGGCAGTCCTTAACTTACAGTTACAAGTTCAAAA
>NW_017688172.1:5264-6004 GCF_001879085.1 Nicotiana attenuata
ACAGTTACAAGTTCAAAAGTTAAGGACAATAGGTCCTTAACTTTGACTTACAAGTTCAAAAGTTAAGGACGCTTGGTCCTGAAGTTTGAGTTCCAAGTTCAAAAGTTAAGGACATGTAGCCCTGAAGTCCTGAACTTAGAGTTACAAGTTCAAAAGTTAAGGACATGTGGTCCTGAAGTCCTGAACTTAGAGTTCCAAGTTCAAAAGTTAAGGACATGTAGTCCTGAAGTTCTGAAGTCAAGTATAGAAGTTAAGGACATGAGCAGAATGGTATTTTCGTCCGAGCAGTTAAAGTTTATTAAAGCAGTGGCTAAAAACTAAACACATTTTAAACGGTGGCTTAAAAGTAAATACATCTGTTATTAGTGGTTAACCGTGCACTTCCCCCAATAGTTGAAATGGTGTGGGGTAGCCACTGTTTAAGCTGGTATTTACTTATTATCCAGCATTTTTAATGCTTAGATTGCCACTACTCTATTGAAATTAATATGAAAAGACTGTGTTACCCTTTCTTCTATCTCTTTTCTCTCTGATCCTACACTATACAAATATTTACTTGCAACATATTAAGACAACTTTTACACCATACAAGGTCTGAATTGATCGTATCCTGAAAGTAAGGAAGTGAGATATGGAGCAGAGTTAGTAGACCTTGAGCCACACTAGAGGAAATGAGTTACTAAGAGAAACAACTCTTAGAGGGACAGTCAAAGCATATGTCTTAGACTTCCATTTCTCAA
>NW_017688173.1:0-804 GCF_001879085.1 Nicotiana attenuata
TAATTGTCTAGTCTTAGGAATATGTTAATAATTATGAAAATGTTCACTAGTGGAAAGAAGCAGGAAGTAATATGTTTTAATCTTCGTGGGAGTTGGGAATAAGAATATTTTTATTGCTTTTGTTATATTGTCTTCATTCTCGTTTAATTGCCAAATTCACTAGGACAAGTAAGTCACAATTTATTTTTGTTTTATAACTTAGTGGTATAATCGACCTGATAAATAATTTAGCAATAGGATTTCGTTTTTTTTATAACCTTATATCGCTAAATTATAGCATCACAATAATCTCAAAGTTAAAAAAAACTAATATTTGTAGTTTGCTTTAGGCGCGATTATAAATAAATTATCGTGATTATGTATATGTTCGCGTGACATAATTATGATTTCCAAAATTAAAGGCAAAGTATGCGTTCGCGCAACTTTGACAAAATAATCTCAAAAACTAATAAAGTGTTGTTAATTGTGTACACGTACGCGTGACGTGATTCCTGACACACTAAGTAAATCGAATACACGTACGCGTGATTCGTTTCAAGATAATTCCATAACTACAAACTAATCAATCAATTAAAACGCGGTTTGAGGCAAAAGTGCATAAATTTCTCTAGAACATAAAACTATCAAGAATTAGTTAAGCCAAGTATAATTATTTAAAGCGACCGTGCTAGAACCACGGAACTCGGGAGTGCCTCATGCCTTCTCTTGGGTTAACAGAACTTCCTTACCCGGGTCTTCTGTGTTTCGCAGTACTTAATCAGAGTCAATTTCCTTGAAATGGATTTTAAAACGTAATAGGTGTAC
>NW_017688173.1:5042-6003 GCF_001879085.1 Nicotiana attenuata
ATATCAATATCACACTTCACAAAAGGGGGATCTTAGGGAAACAAAAAAAGTTAACGTTGAAAGAAGAAGAAAAAAAAAGACTTTGAAAAAGAAAAAGAAAAGGCAGTAACCAAGGCAAGATTCAAAAGAATTATTTGGTTGAGTTTTGAAGTTCCGTTCGTTGTTTGGAGTTCGTATAGTACATTTTCTGCGGATATTCACAAGGAAATTTAAGGTTCGTTTATGTACTTTAAGTCCTACTTTGATCTTTTTAATTAAAGTTTGAATAGTATGTTAAAGATGTTTTAATTTTATGTTGGTTGTCTTAAGTTATACATGAAATGTCAATACCTTGATATCATGTCTTTGGTCAAGACTTTGGATATAATATTTTGGATATGTAATTATTTTATCTCAGTTAGTTCGCTTAAATCGACGGCACTTTTTATCACCATATCTTATTATGTTTCCATTCGTTTGTGACTTTTTTCTTCAAAAGATCATTAATTGACTAAGAATCAAGGATGACGCTTCTGTTTTCACAAAATTGAGACATTGAATAATTTATTTTTTGTTAATTGTCTAGTCTTAGGAATATGTTAATAATTATGAAAATGTTCACCAGTGGAAAGAAGCAGGAAGTAATATGTTTTAATCTTCGTGTGAGTTGGGTTTAGTTTTGTTCAGTAAAAAAAAAAAATTCATTTTAAATGGCAAATGATAGTCAATCACAATTAAGTTCAAATCTGATAAGAATTCCGTTACTAACTAAATTTTATTTATTTATTTATTTGTGCTTCTATTATGCCTTTTTGATAATTTTTATAACTGTTTGGAGTGGGACTAGATAAGGGTAGTATTAAGTAGGCCATAAACTATAATAATTATTTTTTATATAAGTGTAGTAAGTTATAAAATATATATATATATATATATATATATATATATATATATATATATATATATATATATATATATATTT
>NW_017688174.1:0-6003 GCF_001879085.1 Nicotiana attenuata
ATTCTGGGCATGGACTGGTTGTCGCCCCATTTTGCTATTCTTGATTGTCACGCCAAGACCGTGACGCTGGCTATGCCAGGTATTCCGCGTGTTGAGTGGAGTGGTACTTTAGATCACACTCCCAGTAGAGTTATCTCTTTTCTTAAAGCTCAGCGCATGGTTGAGAAGGGGTGTGCCGTGTATTTGGCTTATGTGAGAGATGTTAGTGTTGATACCCCTTCTGTTGATTCTGTTCCAGTGGTACGGGATTTTCCCGATGTATTCCCAGCCGACCTTCCGGGCATGCCGCCTGATAGAGACATTGATTTCGGCATTGATCTGTTGCCGGGCACTCAGCCCATTTCCATTCCTCCGTATCGTATGGCTCCTCCTGAGTTGAAGGAGTTGAAGGATCAGTTACAGGAATTGCTTGGTAAGGGTTTCATTCGACCCAGTGTTTCACCGTGGGGTGCTCCTGTTTTGTTCGTGAAGAAGAAGGATGGCTCCATGCGCATGTGTATTGATTACCGCCAGCTGAACAAGGTTACGGTGAACCGTTATCCTTTGCCTCGCATTGACGATCTGTTTGACCAGCTTCAGGGCGCACAAGTGTTTTCTAAGGTTGACTTGCGCTCAGGGCACCATCAGTTGAAGATTCGGGAGCCAGATATTCCGAAGACTGATTTCAGGACTCGGTATGGTCATTACGAGTTCCTTGTCATGTCATTTGGGCTGACCAATGCCCCGACAGCTTTTATGCATTTGATGCACAGTGTATTCAGGCCATATCTTGACTCGTTCGTGATTGTTTTTATTGATGATATTCTGGTGTATTCCCGGAGTCGGGAAGATCATGAGCAGCATCTGAGGACCGTGCTACAGACCTTGAGGGAGAAAAAGTTATATGCAAAGTTCTCAAAATGTGAGTTTTGGCTGAGTTCTGTTGCATTCTTAGGCCATGTGATTTCTAGCGAGGGTATTCGGGTGGATCCGAGGAAGGTAGAGGCCGTGCAGAGTTGGCCCAGGCCGTCCTCAGCTACAGAGATTCGCAGTTTCCTTGGCTTGGCAGGCTACTACCGTCATTTTGTGGAGGGATTTTCATCGATTGCTGCCCCTATGACTAGATTGACCCAGAAGGGTGCCCCATTTCAGTGGACAGAGGAGTGCGAGGCGAGCTTTCAAAGGCTCAAGACAGCTTTGACTACAGCCCCTATCTTGATGTTGCCTACCGGTTCGGGGTCTTATACAGTTTATTGTGATGCCTCACGGGTTGGACTTGGAGCGGTGTTGATGCAGGACGGTAGGGTGATCGCCTACGCGTCCAGACAGTTGAAGGTGCATGAAAAGAACTACCCTGTCCACGACCTTGAGTTAGCTGCTATTGTTCACGCTTTGAAGATCTGGCGCCATTATTTGTACGGGGTGCCTTGTGAGATCTATACTGACCATCGGAGTTTGCAGCACTTGCTTAAGCAGAAGGACCTGAATATGCGTCAGAGGAGATGGTTGGAGTTGTTAAAGGATTATGATATTACTATTCTTTATCACCCGGGCAAGGCCAATGTGGTAGCGGATGCCTTGAGTCGCCGGGCGGAGAGTTTGGGAAGCTTGGCATATTTACCAGCTTCAGAGAGGCCTATGGCGATGGATGTTCAGGCCTTAGCCAGTCAGTTCGTGAGATTGGATCTTTCGGAGCCCAGTCGGGTTCTAGCCTGTGTGGTTTCCCGGTCTTCCCTATTTGACCGTATCAGGGAGCGGCAGTATGATGACCCTCATTTGCTTGTCCTTCAGGACAAGGTTCAGCGTGGTGATGCCAGAGATGTGACCATTGGAGATGACGGAGTATTGAGGATGCAGGGCCGGATTTGTGTGCCCAATGTTGATGGCCTTCGAGAGTTGATTCTAGCAGAGGCCCATAGCTCGCGGTATTCCATCCATCCGGGTGCCGCGAAGATGTATCAGGACCTGAGGCAGCACTACTGGTGGAGGCGGATGAAGAAAGATATAGTTGACTATGTGTCTAGATGCCTCAACTGCCAGCAGGTGAAGTACGAGCACCAGCGCCCGGGTGGGTTGCTCCAGCAGATAGAGATTCCGGAGTTGAAATGGGAGCGCATCACCATGTATTTTGTATCTGGACTTCCACGGACCTTAAGGAAGCTTGATTCCATTTGGGTTATTGTGGACCAGCTGACCAAGTCCGCTCATTTCATTCCTATGTGTACCACTTATTCATCGGAGTGGTTGGCGGAGATTTATATCAGGGAGATCGTCCGTTTGCATGGTATTCCAGTTTCTATCATTTCAGACAGAGGTACTCAGTTTACATCGCGGTTCTGGAGAGCTGTGCAGCAGGAGTTAGGCACTCGGGTGGAGTTGAGCACAGCATTTCACCCCCAGACGGACGGACAGTCCGAGCGCACTATTCAGATTCTTGAGGACATGCTCCGTGCGTGCGTGATTGAGTTTGGAGGGTCTTGGGATCATTTCTTGCCATTGGCGGAGTTTGCTTATAACAACAATTATCAGTCCAGCATTCAGATGGCGCCGTATGAGGCTTTATATGGCAGGAGGTGTAGATCTCCGGTGGGTTGGTTTGATCCGGGTGAGGCCAGGCTATTGGGTACAGACATGGTTCAAGATGCATTGGAGAAGGTCAAGGTGATTCAGGACAGACTCCGTACAGCCCAGTCTAGACAGAAGAGTTACGCGGACAGGAAGGTTCGTGATGTTTCATACATGGTTGGTGAGCGGGGTCTGCTTCGGGTCTCGCCTATGAAGGGCATCATGAGGTTTGGAAAGAAAGGGAAGCTGAACCCGAGGTTTATTGGCCCTTTTGAGATCTTGAGGCGAGTTGGGGAGGTTGCTTATGAGCTTGCCTTACCTCCCAGCTTGGCCGGAGTTCATCCGGTATTTCATGTTTCGATGCTCCGGAGGTATCACGGTGATCCGTCGCACGTGTTGGATTTCAGCTCAGTCCAGTTGGACAAGGATCTATCCTATGTTGAGGAGCCAGTGGCTATTTTGGACAGGCAGATCAGAAAGTTGAGGTCAAAGAACATAGCGTTAGTAAAGGTTCAGTGGCGGGGTCAGCCGGCCGAGGAGGCGACTTGGGAGACCGAGCAGGATATGCGCAGCCAGTACCCGCATCTTTTCACTACTTCAGGTATGTTTTCTATGCTCGTTCGAGGACGAACGAATGTTTAAGTGTAGGAGGATGTAACGACCCGGCCGGTCATTTTTGAAATTTACGCCCCGATTCCCCATTTACCGCTTCCCCTAAGTTCATTTCTGCTATTTTGATATGCCGGGACGTTCGGTGTTAGGATTCGGAGTGTTTTGGGACACTTAGTCCCTAAATGAGAGCTTAAGTGTTGAAAGACGATCCATAATCGGAACAGTGTGAAGACGACCTCGGAATGGAAATCTGATGGTTCCGTTAGCTCCGTTAGGTGATTTCGGGGTTGGGAGCTTGTTCGGCATGTTATTTGGAGGTCCGTAGCTCATTTAGGCTTGAAATGCCGAAATTTGGATTTTTGAAGTTTCCAGTCCGATAGTGAGTTTTTGATCCGAGGGTTGGATATGAATTTCGGAAGTTGCTGTAGCTCCGTCATGTCATTTGGGATGTGTGTGCAAAATTTCAGGTCATTCGGACGAGGTTTGGTTAGGTTCTTGATCGAAAGCGTATTTGGTTAGAATTTGAAGCTCTTAGGCTTGAATCCTTGATTTAATCGGGTTTCCGGTGTTGTTTGGGGTGTTTTGAGGATTGGTGCAAGTTCGAATAAGGTATTAGGTGGTATTGGTGCTTTTGGTTGAGGCCCCGGGGGCCTCGGGATGATTTCGGGTGGTTAACGGGGAAATTTTCTAAGTTGTTGCAGAAACCGCAGAAGCGGAGCCGCAGAAGCGGCTTCCTTATCGCAGAAGCGATTATTTGGCTTCCCCTCAGAGACCGCAGAAGCGGTCATCTTTCCGCAGAAGCGGAACCGCTGGAGCGGTCATGCGTCCGCAAAAGCGGAAATTCCTCCTTTAATGAGAAACCGCAGAAACGGTTATTTTGCCGCTTAAGCGGGACCGCAGAAGCGGTCCCTTGTCCGCAGAAGCGGAAATGTCTGGGCAGAAATAGGAAATTTTGAGGGTTTAATTTCATAAGTTTGAAAATCAATTTTGAGCTCGGGCAAGGGCGATTCTGAGAGGATTTTGGAGAGGAGATTATTGGGTAACATTTCTATGATCCTTTTTAATTATATTCTATCATTTAGTAGTTAAATTCACCTTTTAAATTCGAATTAAGGATCAAAAATGGAAGAATTTGGGTGAAAGTTCATTGTCTAAACTATTGGTTTTGAGGGAGCATTCGACCTCCGATTTCTGAGATTTTTATATGGTGAGACTCGTGAGAGTACGAGGTTTCTGAAAATGTGAAAATTATTCGGTTCCGAGACGTTGGCCTAAGGGGCGTTTTGGTCATTTCACCTATTTTCGCGCCTTTGCTTTAATTTCAATAGTGAAATCAATTGTTTGCAATATTATTTACGATTTGTAATTTAATTGAATAGATTTGGGCCATTTGGAGTCGGATACTCGTGGCAAGGGCATCGTTCCCTAGTTGACTTCGCACCGGTTCGAGGTAAGTGGCTTGCCTAACCTTGTGTGGGGGACTTCGTCCCTTAGGATGTGTTAATTGGTAATTGAATGTCTTGTACGTGAGGTGACGAGCGCGTACTTGAGCAAATTGTTGAAACCCGGATTTTTTACTTGAATACTTGATTTGGATTCTCTTTCATATTTGCCTTACTTTACTTGCTTTTATAGCCTGTGCTAGCGTAGAAGAGCATGTTTAATTGATCCAAGCTGCCTTTTTGTTTAAATTGTCTTAACTGTGCTTACGTGGAGCATGTTAGGCCAGTATTATTTGATGCCTTGTATTGTTGTACTTAAATTTCTGAATAATTCGTTGATGTTTGTTGCGCATTTATATTGGGACTACGGATGCGGATTCCGGGAGTTCCCCCTTGATTTTTTACTTTGGGACTACGGGTTTGATTCCCGGGAGATCCCCCTGTACTTTTATTTTGGGACTACGGGACGGTATCCCGGGAGATTCCCCTGTACTTTTATTTTGGGACTACGGGACGGTATCCCGGGAGATCCCCCTGCACACTGATGATTGGATTACGGGATGGTATCCCGGGAGATCTTTTGATATCGATATGAGATTTGGACTACGGGACGGTATCCCGGAAGTTCCATTGGACAGTTGAAAAAGGGCTACAGGACGGTATCCTGGGAGACCCCCGTCGGTATTCTTGTAATTTTGTTGTATTTACTCTGTGTTTCTGTTTTGTCTTGCAGTTTTATATTTCATTGATCTGTCTTATCACATCGCTGTGTTCATTAGTTTTCTTCAGACTTCGATACTGTTAATATCTTGCTATTTTATTGTTTCTGTCTCAGTAGGGCCCTGACCTTTTTCCTCGTCACTACCCAACCGAGGTTAGGCTTGGCACTTACTGAGTACCGCTGTGGTGTACTCACGCCTCTTCTGCGCATGTTTTTCATGTGCAGATCCAGGTGCTTCTGAGTAGGCGTACCGCCAGTAGCTGTCAGGGAGCGTATTGGGGACTTGAGGTATACATCTGCTACGTCCGCAGATCCGCAAAGTCTCCTTCTCATTTTATCCATAGTTGTTAGATGTTATTTCGATCCCTCTTTGTATTAGACTATTCAGGTGACTAGAGCAGTGTAAGATTTCTTAAAGCCTGTGTTGCCCGTGGGTTTCCGGGTCTTGGAGGTTATTTCAGTATTTTGTATTAAAGTGTATGTGCCAGGCGGCAACTGTATACATTACTCATGTTATTTAGCTTCGAATATAAATTTCGCAAATGTTGTTACTTTCGCAATGTGTTAGGCTTACCTAGTCGTGAAGACTAGGTGCCGTCATGACGTGTTCACAATTGGTGAACTAGGGTCGTGACAGTAGGCTGGCACACCCCTGGACCAGCCTGTCAGCCAACAATTAAGAGT
>NW_017688175.1:0-1451 GCF_001879085.1 Nicotiana attenuata
TGCTTCTTTATGCTTCATTATAGGAGCTTGTGTGAACGAGTTGATATGGATTGGTTTTAGAGGAAATGAGACACTTAGTCTCTTTAAGGAAGGTTTATTTTGGAAAAGTCAACCGGATGTTGACTTATGTGTTAGAGGGCTCGGATGTGAAATACGATGGTTCGGTTAGCTTCAGGGGATGATTTGACTTAGGAGCGTTGAAGTAGTGAAAGATGAGGGTACCGGCTGCGCATATCCTGCTCGGTCTGCCAGGTCGCCTCCTGTCACGACCCAAATCCTCGCTCTGGTCGTGATGGTGCCTCTCATGAAGACAAGGCCAGCCTACCAAGCCATATCGCCATTTCAAAAATAGTCAAACATTAACAAACAGTTTAAATAGGATTTAAGGATATAATTAACGGAGGCACAACCCGACACAGCCCAAACCGGGGTGTCACAAGTCACGAGCATCTATAAGAGTGTAAATATAACTACAAGGTCTAAAAATACACTGAATCGGAATAATGAACAACGGAGAGAGAAGTGGTGTTACGAACGCTGGCAGTCACCTTGCTAAACTCCTATAGCTCTGCCTCCAATAAGCCAAAACCCGCTACCGGGTGAAGAAATACCTGCATCTGCACACGAGGTGCAGGGAGTAAAGTGAGTACTCCAACTCAGTGAGTAATAAAGGTATATAACAACTGAGCAGTAAGAAATCATGTAAAGCAACCAACATGTTGTATAGAAGCAGTGTACAATCCTTTGAGAAAGCAGTGAAGCTGTGAAATCCTTAAAAATATAGTGGCTCAGTTTAAATCTCTTATGAAAATGATCCTTTCAACAGTTATGAAATGATTTCAAAACAGTTAGTGCCGATAAGCACAGAAGATCCGCCCCTCGGGCACAAATACCACGGTATAACAGGTAAAATGACAAGTAAATATGAAAGATGACCACATAAAAGTTCGCCCCTCGGGCAATATCTCAGAACAGTACCAGCCCCTTGGGCTACCTCACCATCACTCGTATCAGCCCCTCGGGCTCACTCTCAGAATAGTATCAGCCCCTCGGGCTACCTCACAGTCACTCGTATCAGCCCCTCGGGCTCACTCTCAGAATAATGGGTACCCGCGCTCACTATGGGTGTGCAGACTCCGGAGGGGCCCCTTACGGCCCAAGCGCTATATCAAGCCACCTCGTGGCATCATCACTCGGCACTCGGCCTCACATCACTAGGCACTCAGCCTCACATCACTCAAGCCACCTCGTGGCATATAAATGTATATCAGGCCCTCGGCCTCATATCACTCAGCATATCCTCACATATGGCCCTCGGCCTCACTCAGTCCGAAAATCATCACAAGCCCCTCGGGCATTAGTAAAACAGTAGTTCTCAGCCCAAAACATCATTTAGAAATATCATTTAAGTTTCAAATCTGAGTAAAAGTGGCTGAGTTTGTAAAACAGTA
>NW_017688175.1:5235-6003 GCF_001879085.1 Nicotiana attenuata
CAGTACAACTTCTACTCTCTCAAGGCTTGGAGCACTGTCCTCAGGTGCTGCTCATCGATACTTCCCAAACTCCCGGGGAAATAGTAACCATAAATAGTCATCAATAAAAACGAATCACGAATGAATCAAGATATGGCCAGAAAACACTAGTGCATCAGATGCATGAAGGTTGCTGGGGCATTAGTCAGCCCAAATGACATAACAAGGAACTCGTAATGACCATACCGAGTCCTGAAGGCAGTCTTCGGGATATCTGGCTCCCGAATCTTCAACTGATGATAGCCAGAATGCAAGTCAATCTTAGAAAACACACAAGCACCTTGTAACTGGTCAAATAGGTCATCAATACGAGGCAAGGGATAGCGGTTCTTCACTATCACCTTGTTCAACTGGCGATAATCAATACACATACGCATAGAACCATCCTTCTTCTTCACAAGTAATACAGGAGCGCCCCAAGGCGATACACTGGGTCGAATGAAACCCTTATCAAGTAATTCCTGCAACTGCTCATTCAACTCCTTCAACTCAGGAGGAGCCATACGGTACGGAGGGATAGAAATGGGCTGAGTGACTAGCAATAAATCAATGCCAAAGCCAATGTCTCTATCGGGTGGCATGCCCGAAAGATCAGCTGTAAACACATAAGGGAAATCCCGTACTACTGGGACTGAATCAACAGAAGGAGTATCCATACTGACATCTCTCACATAAGCTAAATACGCATCACAACCTTTCTCAACCATACGGTGAGCCTTAAGGAAAGAA
>NW_017688176.1:0-1871 GCF_001879085.1 Nicotiana attenuata
TTCTTTCTTGTCTTTATGTCTATTTTCAGCAAGTTACATTCATTTACGTTTTGTTAGTTCTACTTCTTCGTTTTTTTTTTTTTTTTTTTTGCAAGAAACACCCAAAGTGAAGATATTCTTGGACATTTATCACAAACTTTGTTTCAAACCTCTCCTCTTTTTTTCGTTTTTTTTTAAAAAAACAATAGGTACATGCCAAACTTTTCTTAGCCCCTTTTATGGCAATTTTAAATAAGGCTAAGAGCACTGTCACCTAATGCTTTTATTTCATTCATGATCTTGCCCTTTCTTCTGAGGCGAGTCACATGAAAACACTTTTATTTTCATTAACACTTTTTTTTTAAAAGTTTGCCATGATAGAATTTAGTCACAGCTTTGATTTGGAGAAGTCAATAGAGAGGCCCACGTAATTATCATTTATAAAAATGGTGTTCTTTCTCTGTTAACTTGTAAGGAGAGATTAAATTTCTAGAGAAAACCCTAGGTTCTAGTCGGTGTTTAGAGAGAAACTAAAAAACCATTAGGTAAATAGAAAGAGACGAAAATGATCGATTATTCCCAATAGACTTTAATCAGTCTATTAGTATGTACACTTTAGTCCAAATAATTAATAATATCCGGACATGGGCCGGTTCGCAGTATAAGAGAAAGAAAAGAGGCCCAACTATACAAAAGGTCCAATAGAACAGAAATGAAAAACCATCCTGGGTTTAAGTCTAATAATTTCCTTACTCTATCATCCCCCCTCAAGCTGGAGGGTGAGTGCACACCCAGCTTACACAAGAGCTTATGATGGGGAACACCTGTCAAAGCCTTGGTCAGAACATCGGCAAGTTGATCTGCAGAAGATACGTGTTTAAGAACAATAAGGCCAGAAGAAAGCACATCCCTCACATAGTGACAATCCACCTCAATGTGTTTGGTGCGTTCATGAAAAACAGGATTTCTAGCAATGTGAAGGGCAGCCTGACTATCACAAAAAATAGGGACATGAGTAGTAATAGACAGCCCCATGTCAGCTAACAACCTTGTTAGCCAAACCACCTCAGCAACAACCTTCCTTAAAGCTCTATATTCTGCTTCAACGGAAGAAAGAGAGACAATAGGATGTTTCTCAGATTTCCAGGAAATAGGGGAATCACCAAGAACCACATAATACCCAGTCACAAACTTTCTGGAAATGGGGCAAGCAGCCCAGTCAGAATCTGCATAAGCCTTCAAGGAGAAATCAAGGGCAGCACTCAGCAGAATGCCTTGGGTAGGATCATTGAGGAGGTATTTGAGAACATGCAAACCAGCCAGCATGTGAGGAACTCTAGGAGACACAAGAAATTGACTGAGATGTTGCACGGAATAAGAGATGTCAGGCCTGGAATGTTGGAGGAAATTCAGCTTGCCAATTAATCTTCTATAGACAGTAGGATCAGGAAGAGCTTCCCCTGAGTCAACAGATAATTTGACATGAGGATCAAGGGGTGTGAGAGCAGGTCTGACCTCTGAACAATGGAATTCAGAGAGGAGCTCCTTTGTGTACTTCTGTTGGTTGATAAGAAACCCCTGATCCACCTTAGAAATCTCAAGACCCAAAAAATAATGGACACTCCCAAGGTCTTTGATCTTGAATTGATGATCAAGGAACGATTTCAGGCTTAACATTTCAGCATCATCATTTCCAGCCAAAAGAAGATCATCCACATAAATAGCAAGAAGGACAATGGAAGTTGTAGTCACTTTGGTAAAAAGAGAGGAGTCATTCTTATTAGGAGAGTAGCCTCTTGAAATGAGAGATTCTGAAAGCTTTGCAAACCATTGCCTAGAAGCTTGTTTTAGCCCATAAAGTGATTTCTTCAATTTACACACTAAAGGAACAT
>NW_017688176.1:2934-6003 GCF_001879085.1 Nicotiana attenuata
TCACTTTCCAGCCAAGTTCCAATATAACCATATTTTCCAGCTGAGAATAACCGAGCAATCCACACTTAAGTGAATATGTGAGTTCATAGATTAAAGATAAATGATTTAATTGAAAAAAAGTAAGCAGAAGTAGAGTCAATATCCACAACTCCAATATCATCTTCAAACGTACGTAATATTACAGACACATCCTTCTTACTTTTAATAAGTTTGATATCATATGATAGAAATGAGACCGCCATTTTGTGGAGTTGCTGATATATTTTTGTGAATTTTGTTCATAAAGAAGGGAATAAAACTTTATTATACCAAAATAAAAGAATAAACATATAATGCAACATGAAAACATGAAAAAACTAAAAATCAAATGTACAAGGATATAGAAATGCATGTCTTCATGTGAACAACCATACATAAATTGTTAGTAAACTATTTCTGTTTTGTTCTTTTTGGTATCAATTGTCAATGTGTTAGAGCGAATGAGAACGTACCTGATGAAATCTTCTACTACAGATTAGTCCAAAAACATCAAGATCTTTGATTTCTCTGTGCATATACACTTACCGGCTTCATAACTAAGTCAAATATTTTTAGCAGATTACCTCTTCAGTCTGGAGACGGCCCAGTGTTAGACGAAATAGAAATCTTCTAGATCCTGCAGGAAGATGTCGTTTAGCTCAGCACAGAGGATAGCTTGATATTAGTTACCAAACAATGTATCATTATTTTAACTAATGAAACTCAGGAAAAAGCATCTTTAGAGAAAAATAAAACAAAACAAAAGACTTAGAAATGCACATACTTGTCTTTGGATTCTAGATTGATCTCTTGATTCCTTAAAATTTGCAACTCCTAATAACAAGAATCCATCTCGCTAGATGGTAAATCAAATATTATGTAAAGGGAAACTCATTTAAAGAAATTAGGTGTTATTTCAAGGGCAAACTCATTTAAAGAAATTAGGCTTAAATCCTCCAACATTCACCTCTTTAAGGACATGATCATCAAATTGTTTTAACAAGAGATAATTTAGTTAAAGGAGATGACCAAGTTTTGGGTAGTGTCGATGCTGCAAGAGAATTTTATGACTTTAAACTAAACTGAGATCCTTCATAGAAAATAGTAGATCAATTAATGCAACTTTAAACAACAGACAACCACCATTCTCTGGAGCTGCGAGAGAGCTAGACACCAAGAGGAGAATGGCAGCAGATTTACCCAAGAAAGCATCATAGGCACCCTGCTTTACTTAGATCTCTATCTCATCTTTCTGAGCTTTCTCTTCAGCTTCCTCATACGCTTCTTCTTCCACTGCATTTAAAAAAGAAACATTGGAGGCTGCCGCAGTTACAGTGATAAAAGAGAACAAAAATCTTAGCAAACTCCTTTTTGGTACACTTAATTGTCATCTGAAGAGCCTTAAAGCCTGCAACAAAAAATGTAGTTCCAGAAGAGACTTACAAGAATAGTGACATGGATTATTGTAACTGTCTACTTTGCTAAATTTCTTAAGGCACTTGAGAGCAATTTTTCATGTAAAGGACCATGATGGCAAAACAAGGGTATCCCATTTAGCTCTTTACCAACATTACATGGACAGCACCAGTGGTGCACTATAACTTCAAATTTTTTGTGGTTTAAAACATGTAAAATAGCATAGCAAAAATTCAATAATAGAATAAAGCATCCAAAGTAGGATTAAAGCATCAAGCATCTGTCATAACTCATATTTTTCCTTGAGCTTGGAGGAATTTTTCAACAGGGAAATTGAGCGTGTAAGCATACAATTGAGGAATCACCCATATCGAATACTTTCCAGCAAGTTTTGAAATACTTGTATTCTAGTGTAATAACATCAGTAAACTCGAGAGAGTGAACGCTTTCTCGTGATTGAGGCGTGGAAGCATTCAGATTTTTTGTGCAAGAATTATATTCTAAGTGGGCTGGAGGATGCTTTGTATGACGTCTACAGTAGCGTGGAAACGTCAAAAGAACTGTGGATTGCGCTTGAAAAGAAATACAAAACTGAAGATGCCGGGTTAAAAAAGTTCGTTGTTGCAAAGCTTTTGGACAACAAAATGGTAGATAGCAAATCTGTTATTATCCAAGTCCAGGAACTGCAAGTGATTATTTACGATCTACTTGCTGAAGGTATAAGTAGAATTAATACTAGTGTTGATAGTATTAAATTATTAATTTTATTATGTTTACTAACAATTGACACCTAGAAACTAACAAGGATCCCGCTAACAGGGGCCTATGAAGATTTTGTAGAGCAGCGTTGGCCTCGGTACAATAAATCAACTCCTCTTACATAAAATGTCTTTTTAAAAGGCGTTTTACCTTCAAGAGCACGTTTTATATACTTTGATCATTAAGTTTTTCCCCATCTATTTCGATATTTTAAGTCCAAAAGAACCACAATTGGTTCCGGACTGCTGCTACCCTCGTTATTGGGTCTATATAAACAAGAGGCATGGTATTAAAATCCAAAATACCATCAATTCTTGGCAAACTGGAGTAGAGCAAGTACTTCTCTGTATTTTCTTTTCTTTACGGAAGGTAGTCATCTTCTTTTCATGCCAATTTTCCTTCTTTCATGTCACTTTCAATATCAGTATAATGTTATTTCCTTTTGTACTATTCAATTTTACTTTATGTCATTTTCAGCAGGTACAATGTTACTTTTCTTGCACCATTCAAGAAATACGTAACAAATTTCATCACAAACTTTACCTCAAGCCTTTTTTTTTTACTTCAAGTTGTAGAATAAGTCAATGCCAACTCTTCTTTGCTTTATGTCATTTTCAGCAAGTACATCATTACTTTTTGTAGTTTCACTTCTTCTTTTTTTTTTTTTTTTTTTTTAGTCAAGAAACACCCAAACGTGAAGATATTCTTGGACATTTATCACAAACTTTAGTTTCAAACCTCTCCTCTTTTTTTTACTTTTTTTTTAAAAAAACCTAAATAGGTACATGCCAAACTTTTACTTAGTCCCCTTTTATGGCAATTTTAAATAAGGCTAAGAGCACTAGTCACCTAATGCTTTTATTTCATTCATGATCT
>NW_017688177.1:0-547 GCF_001879085.1 Nicotiana attenuata
AATTATTGTCTTTTAAGGTGTTGTTATTGTACATTTTTGAGTTTTTTCAGTTTTTGTTTGCCTTTATGACTCTGTTTCTTGATGTTTTTCTCTTTTCAAAAGTATTATTTATAGAGTTTGTATCATTTTTTTTTGTTCAGGATGCCATAATGTCTAAAATTGCGTCTGCGTCTCATCCTGAAGATGGGTCCAATGAGCCTCCTAAAGTTGATTACTTACAAATTTATTTGGAGGAAGTCGGTGTTAAGAAGACGCGCATTTATGGTCTTGGTTCTCAAGCTCCTTTCTATGGGCATGTTGGTGCATCCTCTAGTTCGATATCTCCACTTCAAGATATAGACTTTAATGCTCGGGTGAATGAATGTGTCGAGCATCGTTTGCAAGAAATTAAGGAAGAGATGAAGCATGAGATGAGACCAGAGATCAGAGAAGAGATTAGACAAGAAATGAGAGAAGAAATGCGAGAAGAACTGCGTGAAGAAATGAGACACGAAATGCAACAAGAGGTGCGTGAGCAAGTTGATCAACTACTCCAAAATCGTCTGTC
>NW_017688177.1:5278-6003 GCF_001879085.1 Nicotiana attenuata
ATGTACATAAATAATATCCTCTAATGCATCTCGTATACAGTAACCAATTGAACTCTTGCCTGGGTTCCCTCTCGTAGCACCATCACTATTCAATTTTAGCCATCCTTCTCTAGGAAACTCCCAGATGAATTATAAATCTGCACATATAAGTTGTATAACATGTCACTGTTGAAAATTATTACTTCTTTATCTGAAAGTATAACAAATTGATGATGAACAAGTAATGCAATTTGTAGGGAAAAATTGTTGTGTACATCAAAATAATTGTCTTTAAGGTGTTGTTATTGACATTTGAGTTTTCAGTTTTGTTGCCTTTATGACTCTGTTCTTGATGTTTTCTCTTTCAAAAGTATTATTATAGAGTTTGTATCATTTTTTTTGTTCAGGATGCCATAATGTCTAAAATTGCGTCTGCGTCTCATCCTGAAGATGGGTCCAATGAGCCTCCTAAAGTTGATTACTTACAAATTTATTTGGAGGAAGTCGGTGTTAAGAAGACGCGCATTTATGGTCTTGGTTCTCAAGCTCCTTTCTATGGGCATGTTGGTGCATCCTCTAGTTCGATATCTCCACTTCAAGATATAGACTTTAATGCTCGGGTGAATGAATGTGTCGAGCATCGTTTGCAAGAAATTAAGGAAGAGATGAAGCATGAGATGAGACCAGAGATCAGAGAAGAGATTAGACAAGAAATGAGAGAAGAAATGCGAGAAGAACTGCGTAGA
>NW_017688178.1:0-736 GCF_001879085.1 Nicotiana attenuata
AGCAAGTAACAATAAATGGTAACAAGTAACTACAACAACAACAACTACAACTACAACAACAACAACAGCCTTAACTCTAGTGTCTGGTAGTCTCAGCTACCAAAATAATTCCCAGAACTACACTGACCTGATTCCTTTATCACCAAGGATATATAGGCAACCTCGGAAGCAAGGTTCAGTCATCTTTTTTCAAGAATGCTTTCATTGGAGTGGTACATGAGCAAAATTAGCTATGACAATCATTTTCTTTGCACAAAAACTTTTCATGTTCTCGAGCAAAGAGGAGCAACTGTACATATCTAATTTTTTCTCGTTCTTCTTCTCCTATAGACATTATAACTTTATTGTGTGTGTGTGTGTGTGTAAATTTTAAAATTAGATTATTAAATAATTTGTTAGGGGAGTAACGGGATTGGTAATGTCATTTTTAAACCAAAATTGGCCTAAACATTGGACACCAAATTAGTCAACCCAGGACCCGGTCCAAGTGCCTTCGCCAAGAAGACGCCAAAATGACATCGTTTTGGTAAGTGGATGAGATTTAATATCAGCCACTCATCTTCACTTGATTCAAAGGCAAGAAATCAACTCTTACCCTACGTATTTAAAGCCTAGAATAGCCGGAATATTTTCCCCACTTTTCCTTTACTCTCGTTCTCCTCCCTCTCTTCTCTCTCTTATTCCCTCTCCCTCTTATCCGCCCGCCGGAATTCGCCACCGACGGCTACCAACCTCC
>NW_017688178.1:5047-6003 GCF_001879085.1 Nicotiana attenuata
AGTTTATACTAATGTCATTGTCTTCCTTTCAATAAATTAGATAACTTATAGCTTTCTCTAAAAACTCACAAAAAATTTCTAGTGCCAAACTGGGGAAAAAAACTTTTATTCGTTTTGTTCATCTTTGATGGTTTTGCAGGACCCCGCCATAAAGCACAGATTGTGATGATTAATGCTTCATGTTTCAGTTCTCATCAGAAGAAAGAGGTCTTTCGATCAAAAGATAATCAGAGTTAGCTTTGATAATGTGTCAGCAACCCAGCTTCTCAAGTTTCATTTTCCCAAATTTTGATCCGGAAATCAAGCAATCGAGAATGAGCCATAATATTTTCTTCAAAGAGCATCAAGATTCAATATAAGGTCAACACAAGCGAGCAATTCAAGAATCAAGATTTGACTCCAGAAGACACATAGATAGGAATTTTGTAACTCTTAGTTTGCAAACTTATGTAGTTCCCTTCTTCTTTTTCCTTTTGATGTAAGTAGCAAGTAACAATAATGGTAACAAGTAACAACAGCAACAACAACAACTACAACTACAACAACAACAACAGCCTTAACTCTAGTGTCTGGTAGTCTCAGCTACCAAAATATTCCCAGAACTACACTGACCTGATTCCTTTATCACCAAGGATATATAGGCAACCTCGGAAGCAAGGTTCAGTCATCTTTTTTCAAGAATGCTTTCATTGGAGTGGTACATGAGCAAAATTAGCTATGACAATCATTTTCTTTGCACAAAAACTTTTCATGTTCTCGAGCAAAGAGGAGCAACTGTACATATCTAATTTTTTCTCGTTCTTCTTCTCCTATAGACATTATAACTTTATTGTGTGTGTGTGTGTGTGTAAATTTAAATTAGATTATAATAATTGTTAGGGAGTAACGGTATGGTAATGTCTATTTTAAACCAAATTGGACTAAACATTGGACACCAATTAGTCAACCACGGACCG
>NW_017688179.1:0-6002 GCF_001879085.1 Nicotiana attenuata
CGAGGATCTCTTGGTATCCTCAATAATATGCCAGGGAGTCTCTTGGTATCCCGAGGATCTCTTGGTATCCTCAATATATATAAATGTGTCAGGGATCTCTTGGTATCCCGAGGATCTCTTGGTAACCTCAATAATATGCCAGGGATCTCTTGGTATCCCGACGGATCTCTTGGTATTCTCAATATATATAAATAGTGTCAGGGATCTCTTGGTATCCCGCCACCTCAGTCCAGATCATAAACACGTGCAGGGGATCTCCCGGGATGCCGTCCCGTAGTCCCAAATTTAAACACACAATAACAGCTCAAGAGTATCGGAATAAATACTCAACTCATGACAAGTAACAGTAAATTCTAGCCCTACATACTTCACGAAATACAAACAAAGCAAATTTAAGCAAGTAGGCAGGTAAGTCGACTAAACATGCTTCTCTAAACTAACACAGGCTATAATTGCAAGTAAAATAAAGCAAATAAGAAAGAAACTCAGTCTAAATATTTAAAGTAACGCCGGATTTTCAANATCGCCAAAACATCAACTTCGCCAATTCAAGCCTAATTCTTCTCCAAACCTCCAAAACCCATTCCGATCACACTCCTAAGTCTAAATAACCTCCCGAAGCTAACCAAACCATCGGAACTCCCATCTAAGCCCTCTAACACATAAGTCAACATCCGGTTGACTTTTCCAACTTAAGCCTTCTTAAAAGAGACTAAGTGTCTCAAACTTCACCAAAATCATTCCAGATTCAATCCGACCAACCCGATACCATAAAACATGGATAACAAAACAATAAGAAGCAAAAATAGGGAAACGGAGCGGTAACTCATGAGACGACTGGTCGGGTCGTCACATGTTTCCGGTCACCAGCGCCCAGGGTAGCGTGGGCGCTAGCCCTGGCACTGGTTAAATAAAAAATCGGCAAAGTGCACCACAGGTAGCGCCCCGCGCTGCCTGTGGCACTACAAATGGTCCCTTTTCCAGTTTTTCTCCTTTTTGGCTCTAATCTCGCACCTCTCGGCCCATATTGCCTCCTGATGATTCCTACATATAAAAACACCATGAATTAGCATAAATTAATACATTTCACATCTGAAATCTACGAAACACGAGTAAAATATAAGGCGATATACATATAAATATATATATTTTAAGCTAAATATCAATACACATCCTAATTGAACCATCCTTCTTCTTCACGAACAATATGGTCGCACCCTAAGGTGAGACACTAGGTCTAATGAATCCCTTATCAAGCAAATCCTTCAAATGCTCCTTCAGTTCCTTCAACTCAGGTGGCGCCATACGGTATGGCAGAATAGAAATGGGCTGAGTGCCCGGAGCCAGGTCAATACAAAAATCAATATATCTATCGGGTGGCATCCCCGACAGATCTGCAGGAAACACCTCTGGAAACTCACACACAATTAGTACCGAATCCATGGAAGGAACCTCCACACTAGACTCGTGAATATAGGCCAAACAAGCTAGACATCCCTTCTCGACCATATGTCTAGCCTTGACATAAGAAACAACCCTGCTAGTAGAATGGTCAAGAGTCTCTCTCCGATATAATCGAGGCAACCCCGGCATGGCTAGGGTCACCGTCTTGGCATAACATTCCAGTATAGCATGATAAAGTGACAACCAATCTATACCCAGGATAACATAAAGTCCACCATATCGAGAAGTACGAGATCTACGCTAGTCTCTAGTCTCCCGATAGAAACCACACACTAGCGATAGACACAATCTACAATAATATAATCTACCATAGGCGTGGACACATATACAGGAGCCTCAACAATTACAAGGCACAACCAGATATAAAGCAAAATAGGATGACACTTAGGAATAATTAGAGCCCGGATCAAATAGAACTGAAGCATCTTTATGGAAAACTGGAACAATACTTGTGATAACGGCATCAGATGACTCGGCTTGAGGTCTAGCTAGGAATGCATAAAATTGGGGCTAGGCCCCACCACCCTGACCTCTGTCTCTCGGATGGCCTCTAGCTGGCTGGCCTCCACTTCTAACGGCCTGACCTCCACCTCTAATGGCCTGACCTCCACCTCTGGTAGCCTGACCCCTTTCCCTAGCTGGCTAAGTGGGTAGTGGAACAACCGGTGTCGGGACCATGGCACGAGAACTTTGCTGCGACATGATGCTCAATAATCTCGGGCAGTACCTCCTGATATGACTAGTACCCCCACACTCAAAACACCCACATTGTTGTTGTGGCTGCTTAAGCTGAAACTGACCCAAACAGGCAGGATAACCGCGGTGGTAGCTTTGTATCAGAAGTGCACTAATAGGAGCTACCGGTGCGCTGTAGGCCGGCTGACCAGAATAAGATACATAAGGACCACGACTACCTAAAGCACTGTGGGATGCCTGAAACACTAACTAAAATTGCCTAGGAGGATGGCCTCTACCAAAAGTACCTTTTCTTCCAGATGAGTCACCACTGAAACTACCGAAATGACGAGGCCTCTAATCAGAATCCGACCCCCTCTCTTGACCGCGAACCATCTCCATCCGTCTAGCAATATCTACGGCCCTTTGGAAAGAAATATCATCTCCATTCTCCTTGGCCATGCCTGGTACTGAAAGTGAGACCATCAATGAATCTACTCACTCTCTCCCTCTCTATAGGAAGTAAAGCAATGGTGAGCTAGGTCTAAATCGAGTCTTATACTGGGTAACAGCCATACTACCCTGTCGAAGACGCTCAAACTGACTGCGGTAATCCTCTCTCAGAGTGAAAGGAATGAACTTCTCCAAAAAAAGCTATGAAAATTGATCCCAGGTAAGTGCAGGTGAACAAGTTGGCCTAGTCAACAGATAATCCCTCCACCATCTCTTAGCAGAACCAGTCATCTGGAACACTATAAAATCAACCCAATTGGTATCAGCTATACCCATGTTGTGCAATACCTCGTGTCAACGATCTAAGTAATCATGTGGGTCCTCAGAAGGCGCACCGCTGAAATAAATAGGAAAGATCTTAGTAAACTTATCCAGCCTCAACAAGGCCTCAAAAGACATAGCTGGCCTACCCCCGGCCTGTGTCGCAATAACTGAATGTACTACCAAACTAGTTGGGCTGCTGGAGTCTGATATAGGAGAGCCATCTGCTCTGGGTGTGAGTAGCGAGAGTCTATGCTCCTCCCCCAGCCTTATAGATGGTTGGTGCCACCAGAAATGCACAGGTTTGGGCCACACTCTCCCTAAGGCCCACCAAGCGGACTAGAGCGTCCTAAAGCACTAGAGTGGCTATGAATCCCTCCGGAACCTGAGCTGGTCCGACTGGTACGGTTTGAGCTGGAACCTCCTCCTCATGATAAACCAGAGGATCCACTGCCGGTGCTGCTGCTTAACCTCCTTCCCCAGCCTTATAGATGGCTGGTGCCACCAGAAATGCACAGGTCTGGGCCACACTCTCCCTAAGGCCCACCAAGCGAACTAGAGCATCCTGAAGCACTGGAGTGGCTATGAATCCCTCCGGAACCTGAGTTGGTCCGACTGGTACGGTTTGAGCTGGAACCTCCTCCTCATGATCAACCAAAGGCTCCATTGTGGGTGTTGTTGCTTGATCTCTAGGTTGAGCTCGGCCTCTGGCTCGACCTTGGCCTCAACCTCTACCCCTGGTAGTAGCTGCCACAATGGGGCTCCGGCTACTGATGATATGCGTGTTCTTGCCATCTGCGAGAGAACATGAATAGAATGGTTCAACGATCAATGATAGAATGAAATCGCACGATAGAGAAAAAAAGAAGTAAAAATTTTCCTAAACTTCATCGCCTACGGAAGATAAGTACATACGTCTTCGTATTGATCCTCCTGACTCTACTAAGCTTGTTCATGACTCGTGAGACCTAAGCAACCTAGTGCTCTGATACCAACTTGTCATGATCCTGAATCCCAACCTCGTGTCTTGATGGCGCCTAACATCTACTTTATAGGCAAGCCGACGTGAACAGAAAATTTACTGATTTTAAAAATTTATGACAAGATAATAACAACGAAAATGGTACAAGTCTAAAGCATAGTATGATAATACTGAATAGCGAGTCTAAACATAACCTAGAAACTGGTGTCACAAGTACATGAACATGTAGATTGCTACAAACATGGTCTGAATAAAATACAATGTCTTGGAACTTAGAAAACAGTAAAGATATGAGGGAAGGGGACTTCAGGGCTACCAACGTCGTGCAGCTGTGCTTCAAGTCTCCCTCAACACTGGATCCGAGCAAAATTACTAAACGTCGCTTAGACCAACTCCAAAATCTACACAAGAAGTACAGAGTGTAGTATGAGTACAACCAACCCTATATACTCTGTAAGTGCCGAGCCTAACCTCGATGAAGTAGTGACGAGGCTAAGGCGAGCCACTTATAATGATCTGTACGCAGTATAATATTAAAAAAGGGGAAGGAAAACAGGAAATAAAAGTAAGGCAGTTAATTTATGAAGAAGAACTCAATCCTTGCAATTAGAGATCCCAGAATAACAGATCTCATAAATTCATGTAATAATGCTGGAAACCAACACAATAACGACAACGAATTCATCATACACAATCTGTTGCGACGCGCAACCCAATCCCATCGTACACACACAATCCTCCCTTATTGCACTATAGCATCATTTATCAACATCAAGAATCACATATAAAATCCGTTGTGGTGCGCAACCCGATCCCACCCTATCATCATAAAAAAAGTCACAATCCTCCCTTATTTTACCATGTCATAATTTATCAATACCAAGTACTACGTACACAACCGTTGTGGCGCACAGCTCGATCCCACCATATCATCAAAATCAATATCAAAATCCTCCCTTATTTCACCATATCACAACCGTTGCGACGTGCAACCCGATCTATAGACATTTTCAGTAAATGTAGTCAATCCTATAGCTCAATTTACAAGAATCTCTACAATAAAGGAACATGAAAGCAACGCAATAAAGGAAACACGTACTAATCAAAGGAATGCTACAAATAATACAAAAGCAACAAGAAAAGTCAAGTACGCGATAATTAAAGTGTGCAAGTAAGACAATTAAGGCAAGTAGCAATTAATCTCGGAGTCATGAAAGGAACGAACTCTTCAATACAAGAATAATTAATGACAAGTAACAAATTACGACATGGAGAGCATTTAAAGCATGTAACACTTAAGGCATGAAGTGAGATAATTCATGAAATACGAGAAAGACATGGAAACAATTATTTTGACGGCGTATATACACTCGTCACCTCGCATATACACAATTTCACATGTAATTCACAGAACATATAGTTGAAGACTTCCTAATCCCCTCAAATCAAGGTTAGACCCAACACTTACCTAACTCCGCAATCAACTAAAAGCTCAACCGCGGCCTTGCCTTTTGAACAAGACTCCAAACCAAACAAATCTAGCAAATTATTTACCAAATGATTCAAAATAATCTTTAGAACTACCCACAAATTGAAGAGGATCAATTTAGATCATTTTTGAAAAAGTCAATAAAAGTAAACCCCCGGCCCGCTTGGTCAAAATCTAGATTCGAACTAAAACTCAATCACACTAATCAAAATCAGAGCGAATACATCACAATATGCTAAGGAAACATAACCCAATCGAAAAGACTCGAAAAATATCGAAAATCACGAAGTTGGCAAAACCCGAGCCCCGGGCCCACTTCTCGAAAAATTACAAAATTTACATCACCGGATTCCTTATCTCCTCACGAGTTCATACATACTAAGAACATCAAAATCCATCCACAATTCACCCTTCAAATCCCAATTTAAAAATTTGAAAATTCCAAGCCCTATTCCTCCATTTTAGCAAAAATTCAATGATTTCCTAGATGGATTTCACAATAAAAACGAGTTTTGAGTCCAAGAAACTTACCTCCAAACGTTCCCCCTTGAATCCCTCGTTAATCTCCTTCAAGAATCTCCAAAAACGAGCAATTATGGGTGTAAAATGACCCCCAAA
>NW_017688180.1:0-6002 GCF_001879085.1 Nicotiana attenuata
AAAGGACTATGATATCACTATTTTGTACCATCCGGGAAAGGCCAATGTGGTGGCCGATGCCTTGAGTAGGAAGGCGGTAAGTTTGGGCAGTCTTGCATTTATTCCTGCTGGCGAGAGACCTCTTGCAGTTGATGTTCAGGCCTTGGCCAATCAGTTTGTGAGATTGGATATTTCGGAGCCAGTCGGATCTTAACTTGTGTGGTTTCTCGGTCTTCCTTTTTTGACCGTATTAGAGAGTGCCAATATGATGATCCTCATTTTTGTTGTCCTCAAGGACAAAGTTCAGCACGGCGATACCAGGGATGTGACTATTGGTGATGATGGGGTGTTGAGGATGCAGGGCCGGGTATGTGTGCCCAATGTAGATGGATTTCGGGAGTTGATTATGGAGGAGGCCCATAGCTCGCGATATTCCATCCATTCGGGTGCCGCGAAGATGTACCAGGATTTGAGACAACACTATTGGTGGAGGAGAATGAAGAAGGATATAGTGCGGTTTGTAGCTCGGTGTCTCAATTGTCAGCAGGTAAAATATGAGCATCAGAGACCGGTTGGCTTGCTTCAACAGATAGATATTCTAGAGTGGAAATGGGAGTGGATCACCATGGGTTTTGTAGTTGGACTGCCACGGACATTGAGGAAGTTCGATGCTATTTGGGTGATTGTAGATCAGCTGACCAAGTTCGTGCACTTTATTCCGATGTGTACTATCTATTCTTCAGAGCGCTTAGCTGAGATTTATATCTGAGAGATTGTTCGCCTGCACGGTGTCCCGGTCTCCGATCATTTCAGATAGAGGTACTCAGTTTACATTGCAGTTTTGGAAGGTCGTGCAGCGAGAGTTGGGTACCCGGGTTGAGATGAGAACAACTTTTCACCCTCAGACGGACGGACAGTCCGAGTGTACTATTTAGATAGTGTAGGACATGTTGCGCGCTTGTGTCATTGATTTTGGGGGTTCATGGGACTAGTTTTTACCGCTCGCGGAGTTTGCATATAACAACAGTTATCAGTCGAGTATTCAAATGGTTCCATATGAGGCTTTATATTGGAGGCGGTGTAGATCTCCAGTAGTTTGGTTTGAGCCAGGTGAGGCCAGGCTTTGGGGTATAGACCAGGTACATGATGCTTTGGACAAGGTGAAAGTGATTTAGGAGCGGCTTCGTACAATGCAGTCAAGACAAAAGAGTTATGTCGACAGGAAGGTTCGGGATGTGTCTTACATGGTTGGGGAGAAGGTTCTACTGAAGGCTTCGCCCATGAAGGGTGTTATGAGATTTGGAAAGAAGGGCAAGTTCAGCCCTCGGTTCATTGGGCCTTTTGAGGTGCTTCGGAGGATTGGGGAGGTGGCTTATGAGCTTGATTTGCCACCTAGCTTGTCGGGTGTGCATCCGGTATTTCATGTTTCTATGCTCTAGAAGTATGTCGGCGATCCGTCTCATATTTTGGATTTTAGCACGGTTCAGTTAGACGGTGATTTGACTTATGATGTGGAGCCAATGGCTATTTTCGAACGACAGGTCCGAAAGTTGAGATTAAAGAATAGAGCTTCAGTGAAAGTGCAATGGAGAGGTCGGCCCGTGGAGGAGGCTACTTGGGAGACCGAGCGGGAGATGCGGAGCAGATATCCACACCTGTTTGAGGCTTCAGGTATGTTACTAGACTCGTTCGAGGACGAATGTTTGTTTAAGAGGGGGAGGATGTAATGACCCGATCGGTCATTTCGTGAATTGTGGCCCCGTTCCCCCCATTTTTGCTTCCTTATATGTTCTTTAGCTGTATTTCATTGTATCGTGTTGGTTGGTTCGGGTTCGGAGAGTTTTTAGTGTGGAATGAGTCACTTAGTCTCCTATTTAGAAGTTTAAGTTGGAAAAGTCAACCGGATGTTGACTTATGTGTGAATGATATCGGATGTGAATTCTGATGGTTCGGTTAGCTCCATTAGGTGATTTTGGACTTAGGAGCGCGTCCGTAATGTGATTTTGAGGTCCGTGGTAGAATTATGCTTGAATTGGCAAAATTGGAAATTTGGCGATTCTCGGTTGGCAGTGGAAATTTTGATATCGGGGTCGGAGTGGAATTTCGGAAGTTGGAGTAGGTTTGTAGTGTCATTTGTGACGTGTGTGCAAAATTTTAGGTCATTCAGACGAGGTTTGATAGGTTTCGGCATCGTTTGCGGAATTCGGAAGTTTAGAAATTCTTAGGCTTGAATTCGAGGGTGATTCGGGTTTTGATGTTGTTTTGAGTGTTCTTAAGGTTCGACTAAGTTTGTATGTTGATATATGACTTACTAGTATTTTTGGTTGAGGTCTCGAGTGCCTCGGGATGAATTCAGATGGTTAACGGAGGAATTGGAAATGGAATTGTGCAGCTGAAGCTGCTGCTTCTGATGCGTTCGCACCTGTGGATTGGGGACTACTGGTGCGAGGTCGCGGATGTGGTAGGGAAGCCGCAGATGCGGAATTGGAGGGCTAAGAGAAGAGCCTCAGATGCGGTGAGTTGGACGCATCTGCGTGCCCGCAGGTGCAGTACCTGGGGCGCTGATGCGGTCTTGGAACTTTAAGTGGAAATCGCAGATGCGGTGGTTTGGACTGCAGAAGCAGTCACTGATGTGGGAAAAGGGCTAAGGTGCGGAAATGCCTGGGCAGAAGATATAAATGGAACCCTTCGCGAAATTTGAGTTATTTTCCACCATTCTTGTTCGGACTTGGAGCTTTTTGGAGGGTTTTGAAGAGGGAATCAAGGGGGTTCAAATTGAGGTAAGTTACTTGAGCTCAATACTCGTGGTTATGGTAATTTTCAGTTTTTTAAGCATGTAATAAGTAGAAATTAGGGATGAAATTGAGGGGATAGGGCTTAGAAATTGGAGAATTTGATTTGGGGATTTGAGGCGCCATTTGTTGTCGGATTTTGATGAATTTGGTATGGATAGACTCGTGAGCGAAAGGGATTTCTAGTTTTGTGATTTTTGTCTGATTTTGAGACGTGGGCCCGGGGTCTGGGTTTGGGTGAATTTTGTGATTTTTGTCTAAATTGTTAGTTTTTCGTATGGAATTGGTTCCTTGGCCTATATTGATTGCATTGTATTGCTTTTGGTTATTCGGGACGTTTAGAGGCCAATTCTAGAGGCAAGGGCATCGCGGAGTAGGGATATGACCGGTTTGAGGTAAGTAATGATTGTAAATCTAGTCTTGAGGGTATGAAACCTCGGATTGCACATCGTTTTACTGCTTTGAGGTGACGCACATGCTAGGTGACGGGTGTGTGGGCGTGCACCGTTGGGGATTGTGACTTAGTCCGTCCCGTAGCAACTATTAAGTTGCGTATCTGACTGAAACTATATGATACTTATGTGATTTAGAAAGAACTTCTATAAATTGGGCTGGATGCCATATTTGGGCCTTGTGCCAAAGCTGTTTGGACCCTTAGGGGCCTTTTCTTATTGTCCTCTCACTGTTTTGATTAAGATCCATACTCAGTTATGCTGTGTTTATTGATTTCATAACTCAGTCTTTATTACACCTTTTTGATGCATATAAAATGTTATTTTGGGCTGACCACCCTGATTTTTACTGATAGCCCGAGTGGCTTGAGAGGTTTATGACTGAGTGAGCCCGAGGGCCTGTTCTTGTGAGGATATTATGGGATCGGGCTGCGCGCCGCAGCATGTTGTTACTGATTTATGATTACGAGAGGCCGAGGGCCTGATTGATTTATGCCACGAGGTGGCTTGTTATAGCACTTGGGCTGTAGGAGCCCTCCGGAGTCTGCACACCCCCTGTGAGCGCGGGTACACTGAGTAAGTGATATATGATATGCCCGAGGGGCTGCATACGAGTGATTGTGAGGTTCGCCCGAGGGGCTGATTCTGAGTGATGTTATACCCAAGGGGCGGTTTGATTTATGTTGCCCGAGGGGCTGTATACGAGCGGTGTTTTGCCGGAGGGGCGATTTATGATTTTCATCACTTTTACTCTCTTTTGCATTGAGCCCCTATTGAAACTGTTGAAAAATATCTTCAAATGATTTTTACCAAAAACTAGATTTTTAACACAAGATGATTTGACTCACATACAACAACAACAACATACCCTGTAAAATCCCGCTAGTGGGGTCTGGGGAGAGTAGAGTATACGCAGATCTTACCCCTACCCCGAAAAGGGTAGAGAGGTTGTAACAACAAAAGATGCCAGAAAGAAAATAACAACAACGAATAAGTGAAAGGACAATAAGACAAAACTACGCAAAACAACAATGTGAACACAACATAGACCGCTAACAAACCTAAATAAAACTCTATCAGACTACTCGGTATAAAGAGGGAAGAACTCTCGACTACCCTCTAGCCTACCACCCTAATGATCGACCTCCACATGTTCCTATCAAGAGCTATGTCCTCGGAAATTTGAAGCCGCGCCATGTCCTGCCTCATCACCTCGCCCCAATACTTCTTAGGCCTCCCTTTGCCTCTTCTCGTACCTGCCAAAGTCAATCGCTCACACCTCCTAACCGGTGCATCTAGGCTTCTACTCCGCACGTGTCCGAACCATCTAAGCCGCGCTTCCTGCATCTTGTCGTCCACGGGAGCCACGCCCACCCTCTCCCGAATATCTTCATTCCTAATCTTATCCAGCCTAGTGTTCCCACACATCCATCTTAACATTCTCATTTCTGCTACTTTCATCTTCTAGATATGTGAATTCTTGACTGGCCAACACTTAGCTCCATACAGCATGGCCGGTCTAACCACAACTCTATAGAACTTACCTTTGAGTTTCGGTGGTATATTCTTGTCACACAGGACTCCAGACGCTAACCTCCATTTTATCTACCCCACCCCAATACGGTGCGTAACATCCCCGTCGATCTCCCCATCTCTTTGGATAATTAACCATAAGTACTTAAAACTTTCTCTCTTGAGGTAACCAACCACAGGTAATATAGTTAGACAATCCATTAGAACTGTGAAATTGACTAAATTCTCCAATCCCAAGTCAGGCTTGTGGATTTTATTTTGGCATGACCTTCTTCCACTACCACTGGCCCCGAGTTGAGCTCGTCGTCCTCGATCGAAGAGCCTAAGTTTGCCAGTGCATCAGCCTCACTATTTTAGTCTCGAGGCACGTGGTGCAAAGTCCATTCTTTGAATCGGTGTAATGTTACCTGCAGCTTATCCAGGTACCTTTGCATCCGTTCTTCTCTGACTTCGAATGTTCCGTTAACTTGATTTACCATAAGGAGGGAGTCGCATTTAGCTTCGATCACCTCATCCCTCAAGCTTTTGGCTAGTTCTAGACCTGCAATCATGGCCTCATATTCGGCCTCGTTGTAAATACGTAGAGTACTTGAAGACCAGGAAATTACCTTAGATCCAAAAGAATCAAGGACCCTGCGCACAAAGGATGTTCGATTCAACCTGTCTGAGGNATGTGCGAGGGGGCATTTAAGTTTGTCTGCCGAGATTGAGAGGGTGAAGGCCCTAGAGGAAGAATCAGCAACTCTGCCTTTCCCCCGAGGATGGTTCAGCCAGTGGTTCGACCAGCGGCTCTGAGGACTATGAAGATGAAGGTGAAGTATGTGATTTGAGGGTTTGACTGAGTCCGTATGATGTTTTAGGATTTGTCGGTATGTCTGGTTGAGGTCCGGGAGGCCTCGGGTGAGTTTTAGATGTTTAACTGAATTGAATTTGAACTTAGGAAAATTTCTACTGTACTTAACATGTTGTTATCGCACTTGCGGATTTTGGACCGTTGGTGTGGTGCCGCAGAAGTGGTTCGGCAATTGCAGATGCGGTCTGAGGCATGAAGACCATTGGTCGCAGATGCGGCTTAAGGACCGCAGAAGCAGAACCGCATCTGCGTGGAATGGAGCGCAGGTGTGGTGCCTGGGTTTTAATGAGTTTTTACAGGTGCAGATCCCTAGCCGCAGAAGCGGGACCGCAGATGCGGCCCCATGACCACAGATGCGGTAATCGCTGGGCAGAAATATGAATTTTTGAGGAT
>NW_017688181.1:0-705 GCF_001879085.1 Nicotiana attenuata
GGAATGGTGACAAACTTTGAGGCACTCTAAACTACAAACAAGGCCTTGAAGTTAGGACGTATATCTAAAAAGAAAGAAGTTGGAGCCGTAATGGTAGCTCAAGGTCCGAAATCTCCTCTTACATACCAAACCCCACCACCCACATATCAGCCTTCACCTCTCAGATACCAACAACCCGCTGCCACCTACCATACTTATAACACACAACCTACATATTACCACTCACCACCACCAGCCCACCAAAACTACCAGAAGCCCAGACCGAATTTCGACCACAGACCACCTAGACAATACACTCCTGTTGCTGAACCTATCGATTAGTTGTATGAAAGACTGAAGGCTGCCGATTATGTCACCCCCATTCCCGTTGTTACTATGGAAAACTCTTCTCAGTGGGTTAATCTGAGCAAGACATGTGCCTATCACTCGGGCATGAATGGACATACTATTGATGAATGTCGCACTTTGAAGGATAAGATCCAGACGTTGATTGACACCAAAGTTATACAAGCTAAAGAGGCTGCACTAAATGTCCGCAATAACCCCCTCCCAGATCTTAGGGGAGAGGGGGTAAAAGTGATCGAAACTGATGAAGAATGGGATCCGAAAGGATCAATTGGACACGTTCGCTCTAACTATCATCTGTTCGACCCCCAAACACGATCCCGGCTTAATTCCTTGAGTCTTTACTCAGACTTCAAAGCT
>NW_017688181.1:4557-6002 GCF_001879085.1 Nicotiana attenuata
TTAAATACAAAATTAAAAATAACAAAGACCTGATTTAACTCTAGGATTAAACTAATTAATTTTTTTAAAATTAACTAAATCCTAATGTTAAAAACAAAACTTAAGTAAAAATGCAACATGACTATTTTTGTTATTTTCTCTATTTTTGTAATGTTAATTAACTAGTAGAACTAAAATATAAAAATAGGATCCTAAATGCAAATGTGCTATTTTTGTATTTTGTATGAATTATATCAATTAAAGTGCACACAAAAATGCAAACAATCACAAGAACTATGTAACTAATCCTAAAAAACAAACAAATAACGAAAAATCCTAATTTTAAGAATTCTATAGGAGTAATTTAAGCGAGGCAAAAATCACGTGCCCACAACTCTAGCACGTAGAAATTTCATGGATAGAAACAAGGTTAAGTAACTACACAGTACCACAGATTCAACCGAGTCATAATTCACACGGTGCACGTCTACACGCCTGTCACCTAGCATGTGTGTCACCTCAACACCAAACACATAGCACGTATATTCAGGGGTTCATACCCTCAACACCAAGTATAGAAGTGTTACTTACCTCGAATAATCCAAATCCAACACCCAGCAAGCCAACAATACTCTGATAATGCCATCCCGCGTGTACCGACCTCCGAAAGACTCAAAACTAGCCAAAAGCAACTCAAGAACATCAAATAATGCCAAAGGTTGTTGAGAGAAGAAACCCTAGAACTCGAATTCAAGGAGATTGAACTTCAAAAGGTAATGTCTTCACCCTCTAATTAATTCTAGCATCGGATTAATGATTATTGACTCTAGTTCATGAGATATGAGTTGATGGATTTGATTGAAAAGCATGAACGGTTATAGGATTGGGGTGTTGATTGTTGATTATTTGTTAAGGGTGTTGTTTACCTTATGGGTGATAAAGAATGATGTTGACTATAACCATTTGAGACTTTAAAATTTATCTAGGAGCAAGGGAATGGGTTATTGGGTGTAGAGACACCATTAATAAGGACTATGAAGCTTTATGTCACCAAGTGTTTGAGAAAATGCTTAAGTGACTAAAACATGAGAATTATTGCAAATATGGAATCCCTTTGACTTGTATTGATATAGATTAAAGTTGAAAGGGTTGGCAAACGTTTTATTACGCTTAAGAGCAGGAAGTTAAGGTATGTGAGGCTAACTCTCTATGTTTGGGAATTTTAATGATTCTCCCTACACTACGTTTGTTTTATGACGTTACTAATTACCTCAGAAATATAGTTAAGCTTAGCTCCTTGAATAGTTGCACAACTTCTATTCTCTATCTTCATAACTCGTTCACCACTTTCATTCTGAACATTGTGAGCTCAGTGCGTATCCAATATAGACTTGGATCTGATGCCCCCGAGTCTAGTATAGATTACTCACGTATGCCTATAACTAGTTGAAGTTTCAGTATTCATA
>NW_017688182.1:0-695 GCF_001879085.1 Nicotiana attenuata
CTGCAAATACCCAAATCAATCCAAAAGATCAAGGCCCAAAGCAGCTGATGGCTGTGAGTCTACGAAATGGTAGGGATCTAGATGTTGAGCAAGAGAGAGCTAGAGAAAACATACAGGCTGAGACACTAATTCCAGTGCCCATAGAGCTGGATGACTCTACGGGATTGATAGAGGTAACAGTTCACCCTGCTCCAGAAGAAAAGAATATGCAGCAAGAAACTGAGACAGTAGTTGAGCCAGTAATTGAGACAGTAGCGGAGCCAATAGTTGAGACAGTAGCTGAGAAAGAAAAATCTCAAGTGATTGGGAAGAAAAGACCTCCTGCACCATTTCCGCAAAGGTTAGCCAAGCATCAAAAGGAGGAGCAGTATAAAAAGTTCCTAGAGATGCTCAAACAAATACAGATAAATATTCCACTGATTGAAGCTCTAAAGGAGATGCCAGGATATGCTAAAATGATGAAGGACTTGATGTCTCGGAAGTTTGACTTTCAAGACTTGTCGACTGTGACCCTTACTCAAACATGTAGTGCAGTGGTATCTAGACCTGTTGCTGAAAAGCTATCTGATCCAGGTAGTTTTACAATTCCATGCACCATTGGGAACTATGCCTTTGCTAAGGCACTCTGTGATTTAGGGGCAAGCATTAATCTCATGCCCCTGGTCATTTATAAGAGGTTAGGCATTGGAAGAGCT
>NW_017688182.1:5271-6002 GCF_001879085.1 Nicotiana attenuata
GTTGAAATATTGTAGTTGATGGTGGTTGTTGTGTAGTTGAGATATTGTTGTTGCTAGTTGTTGTTGTGCAGTTGCTTGTTGGTTTGTTGATAGTTGTTGTAGAGTAGTATTGTTGGTATGGTGATATTTGTTGTAGAATGGTGTTTGTTATATGGTGGTGTTGTATGTCATGGGTACCATTGAATGGATTAAGTGTGGGGTGTATTATACCGGACGTGGTACGAAAATTATGGAGCTATTGTGGGGGTTGTTATGAGTGAAGTCAGGAGCTATTGGTGTCATTGGGTGGTGAAGTCTGAGTAACCACCTTATTGGCACTAGTTAGGACATATGTGATGGTTTGTTTGATTATTTGCAGGTCCAATGGCTCCCAAAAGGCACAGGCGCTCTGGTGGCACATCCCACCGACCTGCGTACGATGAGTCCAGATTCCAATCGGAACTGGCAGAGGATGATTTCAACGCCAAGGCTACCAAAACTTTTATCCCTGAAATCCCGATTGATCGGGCTGCCCTCCGAGCCGAAAAAGTGGAGATGTATGAAGAGATACGGAGGCGAGAAATGGAGTTCTTATTTGCTGACCCTGCACCAGTTAACAAGATGCTGGTGCGTGAATTTTATGCCAATTGCCCATTGAACTTGGGTAGGGAGGTGATTGTTCGGGGTATGGTGGTCAGTGCTCAAATTCAAACAATTCGCCGGGTGTTGCGGCTGCCTCCGTTCACCAGTGA
>NW_017688183.1:0-606 GCF_001879085.1 Nicotiana attenuata
ATATATATATATATATATATATATATATTATGAAATGGGATCGTGTGGCACGCCGACCACTTATATATTATGAAATGGGATCGCGTGGCACGCCGTGCACTTATGAATTAAGAAATGGGATCGTGTGGCGCGCCGACCACTTATATATGAGCTATGGTATTGAGATAGTTTCGTCGTTATATCCGTTGATCTGTATTCGCTGTATTTTCCCCGAGCATGCCCCCTTCCCCCTTTTAGTTGATATTCTCTGTTGTTATTTCTGTTGCCTTTGTATATATATATATATATATCTGCACAGGTTGTTTTTGGCAGAGCTCAGCCCCGAGCAGCAGTCCCAGAGGTGGAGCCTCATGTTGATTATGATGAGGAGGCTCCAGCCCCAGCAGCTCCGGTGGGCCCAGCTCGGGTCCCAGAGGGGTTCATAGCCACCCCAGTTCTTCAGGACGCTCTGGTCAGATTGGTAGGCTTTGTGGAGAGCGTCATTAGAGCGGGTTTGCTTCCAGTAGCACCAGCCACTTCTCAGGCTGGAGGACGGGTTCGGACTCCTGCTATACGTACTCCGGAGCAGGTAGCTCCCCAGGCACAGGTTCCAGAGGTTCAGCCAGC
>NW_017688183.1:5070-6002 GCF_001879085.1 Nicotiana attenuata
CCTCCTGAGGCATCGACCTAGGAGTCCGAGTCTGATATGCGGAGCCGTTATCCTCATCTATTTCCCGACTCAGGTACTTCTTTCTTTTGTCCGTTCGAGGACGAATGATTGTTTTAGAGGTGGAGAATGTGACGACCCAAAGGGTCATCACCGGATTTCTCTCTTTTCCGTGCTTCCGAGGCCTTGAAAACCTCGCTTTTAGTTGCCTCGATTTGTGTGCGCAGTCCGAGCGCGAAGCCGGAAAGCTTTTATGTTGAAATATGTGAACTTTGTGAAAAATTTGAAGAATTTTGATATTAATATTGCTAAAGTTGACTTTGGTCAACATTTTTGGTAAACGGACCCGGACCTGTGATTAGGCGGTCCCGCAGGGACCGCAGAAAAATATGGGACTCGGGCATATGCCCGGAGTCGAATTTCGAGGTCGAGAGCCCGAGAAATAAATTTTTCTGTGAAATTGTTTTTCTGAAATTATTAAGGAAAATGGAAATGAAAATTGATCAAAAGACTATGGTATCGGGCTCGTATTTTGGTTCCGACGCCCGGTACAAGTCTTAAATATGTGTTAAGCACTTCCTGTAAAGTTTGGTCGAAATCGGATGTCATTTGACGTGTTTCGGACCCAAATATCTAAAATTTGAAGTTATGAAGTTTGAAATGAAAATGATGATCTTGAGGCTTGATTCAATGATTTTGATGTTGTTTTGGCGATTTGATCGCTCGAGTAAGTTCGTAGGATGTTTTTGAATTAGTGTGTGTGCTTGGTTGGGAGCCCCGAGGGCTCGGGAGTGATTCGGAGGTGGTTCGGGGTAGTTTTACACTTAGAAAACACATCAGATTTTTCATGTTGTTGCAGACCAGATTTTTGTTCTTCGCGAATGCAGCCCCCCTTCGCGTTCGCATAGCTCTGACATTTCTCCTTCCGCGTTCGT
>NW_017688184.1:0-765 GCF_001879085.1 Nicotiana attenuata
TGCTTGAGTATTGTGCCTCGGGGAGATATATTAGAGCATTGGTTGCATGTTGGACCCCGCACATAATGTGTTCCATTTTTCGGATTGTGAGCTTACCCCGACATTGGAGGAAATAGCGGGCTACATTGGAAAGGATGAGGTTCCGTTGAGGCACAAATACTTGGTTGCTCCCCGAGTTGTAGGTGTACACAAATTTCTAGACTCCTTGAAGATAGTCAGGGCCGTCCATAACACAGACTTGGCAAATGGTTTTTGTACCCTAAGCTTCATATATCATCGCTATGGTCATATTGGGGGGTTCAACAACCCAGAAGGTAAGATATGTAGCAAAGGAAACCGCCAGAAGTGGGAGGAGCATCGATGTTTCGCTTTTATGGTGGCTTTCTTGGGGCTTTTAGTATTTCCGAGGAAGGATGGGAACATCGATATAAAAATAGCCGGAGTCGTCAGCGCGTTAATTACCCAGGCCAAAAGTACACTTGCACCTATGATATTGGCCGACATCTTCCGTGCTCTTACAGCTTGCAAAGCCGGGGAAACTTCCTTCGAGGGGTGCAACTTGTTATTACAAATGTGGATGATCGAGCATCTGTGTCATCGCCCTCAGTTCTTGAGCTACGGGTCTCTAGAAAAAACATGCATAGAAGAATTTTACACGAGGATTAAACGAGCCGAATTGCCGGAAGGAGTCACGGGATGGACAACATATTTTCGGTCCCTCACGGCTAGCCAGGTAGAATGGACACTGGGATGGTTACCCGTTGA
>NW_017688184.1:5188-6002 GCF_001879085.1 Nicotiana attenuata
TTTTTAGGTCAAATAAGTTATTAAATCACCTTAATAAATGTGCAGGATGAGCACGACTCAAAATGAACCCTTTTCAATCATGCATAAAATCCCTTTGGAGTTGCGTCTGTGGTGGAACGATTTGGGCAAAGAAGGGCAAGATGCGGTCAAGAAACATTTAAAAGGGCTTACCGGTCTGCTTGATATTGTGCCTCGGGGAGATATTATTAGAGCATTGGTTGCATGTTGGGACCCCGCACATAATGTGTTCCATTTTTCGGATTGTGAGCTTACCCCGACATTGGAGGAAATAGCGGGCTACATTGGAAAGGATGAGGTTCCGTTGAGGCACAAATACTTGGTTGCTCCCCGAGTTGTAGCTGTACACAAATTTCTAGACTCCTTGAAGATAGTCAGGGCCGTCCATAACACAGACTTGGCAAATGGTTTTTGTACCCTAAGCTTCATATATCATCGCTATGGTCATATTGGGGGGGTTCAACAACCCAGAAAGTAAGATATGTAGCGAAGGAAACCGCCAGAAGTGGGAAGAGCATCGATGTTTCGCTTTTATGGTGGCTTTCTTGGGGCTTTTTAGTATTTCCGAGGAAGGATGGGAACATCGATATAAAAATGCCGGAGTCGTCAGCACGTTAATTACCCAAGCCAAAAGTCACTTGCACCTATGATATTGGCCGACATCTTCCTTGCTCTTACAGCTTGCAATGCCGGGAAACTTCCTCGAGGGTGCAACTTGTATTCAAATGTGGATGATCGAGCATCTGTGTCATCGCCCTCAATTCTTGAGCTACGGGTCTCCAGAAAAAACATGCAT
>NW_017688185.1:0-591 GCF_001879085.1 Nicotiana attenuata
GAGTTCTTCCCTGGAAGTTCCCCCGAAATTCTTTGCCCTTGTATGTGACCACTGTTTGCTGATAGTTCCATGGCACTGCAGAGGGGTCTGTCATTGGCCTTCTGTGGTACGCGTCCAATAACCACTAGCTCACTCAGCCGAGGCGGTTTAATTGTCCCCCGTACCACATAGGCTCCTTTCGGTACGTATATTGGTGTTTCCCCTTTTACCTCAGCTTTCCTTGGAATAGTGACAACTAATGGTTTTTCTTGGCGTCCTCGCGGAACATAGAGAATTCCATTCTTAGGAGAGTCCGTTTCTACTTTTGTCTCAGGTTTCTTCTCAAGCTCAGTTTTGACAGTTTTATTCTTCTTCTCCCCTTTTCCTTGCTTCGGGGGTACCTTGGGCTTCTTTTCTGCATCGGCAATAGCAATTATGGCTTTCAAATCCGGATCAAACTCCCTGTCTTCACAAATCATACCGATTACCGGCCCATTGTTGTGAGCGGGCAACGGGTTATTAGTCACATTCGGGGCTTCTTCATCCCTCAACACTATTTTCCCTTGTTCAATCAAATCTTCCACAGCCTTCTTCAATGTCCAGCAGTTATCA
>NW_017688185.1:5204-6001 GCF_001879085.1 Nicotiana attenuata
AAAAAAAAAACTTACTATACTGAAATGTTACTTTAAACAAAATGCTAAGATTAGAACTGAATTATAAAGCCATTTGCGTACTTGTCAGACTTAAACCAAACATTCCTGCTGAAATCTAAGCTCAAACTTAACAATTTGTTTGACATTTGTATAGGTACATATGCTCATTCTAAAGTTATTTCCCTAATAATATCTAAACCTGTGTGATATATCTCTGCAACATTCAATTAACATGAGTCTAAACATAACTCCAATTCAAAATCCATGACAAAACTCAAATCATTCTGAAACTATCCAAACAGTCCAAAAGTTCAATTAATTACAGCACGAGAACCCAATTACTTAACTAGGCTACACTACGAATGAATGCAGAAAAACAAAACAAGAGGAGCAAGCAGAGAACAGAATTGAAGTCGTAATAGGCTTCCATTTCACTTCTTAAAGCAGATATTACATCACCAAAGGTTCAGGACTTGTACCTGGAATTAAGGCAAAATAAGAGAAGAAGGTAGAGTCAGCAACTTCAACATCAGTATAGTAACAGGAATCAACAGCTTGAGATTTATTGTAAACTCAGAAGCAATATCGAACAGCCCAGGATAAATTTCAACCAGTAAACCACCCGAAACAACTTGAATAAACCCAAACAAACTCGAAATCACTCAGGACAACCTCTAAACTTCAGCAATCAGAAATATATCCCTATCTAAGCTAGAACTTTGAACTAACAACTGAAATTTAAAATTAATCTAAGGGGAATTTCAATGGAATAGTCTTTTTGAGTTTTTGTGTTTTCT
>NW_017688186.1:0-1013 GCF_001879085.1 Nicotiana attenuata
ACAATATAATAGAAAATCCTCAATTAACATGGAATTCACAACAAAATCATGATAATCACCCTTTAAGGACTCACGGTCATGCTAGACACCAATGTATAGATACTCGTCACCATGCCTATACATCGTACTCGATCAATTAGCAAGTAGCAAACAAGACTCAACTCCTATTTCCTCAAGCTAGGGTTAAACCAAACACTTACCTCAACTTCCACAGCTAAATCAATCCACAACGACCGCCTTCCCTCTCGAATTCGGCTCCAACTCAATCAAATCTATGAAATAACGACTTTACAACATTAATATAAGCTAAACAAATCAAACCCAATGCCTAAATATAGTTTTCTAAGCTTTCTTTTCAAAATTCCAAAAAATTGACCCCGGGCCCTCTTGGTCAAAACCCGAGGTTCGAACCAATTTCATATCACCCATTCCCCCACGAGCCTGAATATACAATTTGTTTTCAAATTCGACCCCAAAACAAGGTCTAAATCAAGAAAAAACTGAAAAGCCCTAACTCTACCTTCTTTCCCCCAATTTCAACCCTAGATTACATGATTTAAGCCTTGGAGTTTGATTAATAATGATGGAAAATGAAGAAAACTAGTTGGAATTTACTAACCCAAGT
Organism: Nicotiana attenuata; assembly: GCF_001879085.1. Taxonomy (NCBI): domain Eukaryota; kingdom Viridiplantae; phylum Streptophyta; class Magnoliopsida; order Solanales; family Solanaceae; genus Nicotiana; species Nicotiana attenuata. Next base: position 626 of record NW_017688186.1, read on the forward strand.
GGTCTTGAAGAAAGGAGGCTTCAATGGACGTCTAAGTGCTTGGAGAAGAAAGGAGTTCGTGTATTTTTGAAGGAATCCCGTAGCTACTGTTTCTGAAAATTAACATTTAACCGGGCAAAATTTGCCCTTCGCGTTCGCGACAGGTGGGTCGTGTTCGCGAAGGGTATCACTGGAAAGGCCATCGCGTTCGCGAGCTAAGGGGGTGCGAACGCGAAGAGTAAAAGCTGGGGATTCAGAATTTGTTCTATGCGAACGCGTGGGAGCTAATGCGAACGCGATGAAGGAATTTGTAAGGCTACGCGTTCGCGAGGGGCTGTACGCGAACGCGGAGAGGAAAAATTTGGCCAAACCCCCCTGGGTCAAATAACCCTATGCGTTCGCGATGGGG
>NW_017688186.1:4881-6001 GCF_001879085.1 Nicotiana attenuata
CTAGATTCTTATCAACCATTGAGCAACACTCAAAAAACCAAACCTGTAAAGCAAGCGGCAAACCTCCAAGCCTATACATTGTCAAATAATCGCATTGCCTGTCCCTCATTGTCCTTAAAACATCTTCAAATGACTTTTTTCCCCAAGGAAACATCTTATATTGGCCACTTTCAATGATATCAAAATCATCTTTGGTGATACCATGATTATTGGCATCAGAGAAGATGAAATGATGGACAAACACCATCAAGGCCATCTTGAACGCATCTTCATCCGACTTCCACTCCTTTTGCTTGAAGCGATCAAGAAGCTCCCCCCTTGTTATGGCCTTTTTTCCATCTCCTGGAAAATACTCTTTCAGCAACCTATTAACATCTGGTTTGTCATAGAAAGGGGCGTCGTCATCTACGCACTTCAAACCAGTGATAAGAGCAAACTCTCCAATGCCAAAACGCAGCAAACAACCATTAATCTTCACCCACAACTCCCTTTCACGTCCTGGGACGACTTCCCTCAATAATATACAATGAATAAGTTGATTTTCAATTTTAAATTGAGGGAGGTCCAGGAAGTACCCAAAACAACTAGCACGGAACATTTGAAGCTGCGTGTCAGTCAAACATTGCTTCAAAATGTTCACAATATCAGGCTCTGTATGGGAACTAATCCTGTTGTGGAAATAATCAACTGGTTGTATATAGAAGCAACCTTGGATATAGGAAAATAACAAGAAATAGATCAAGAACAAAAAATATACTAAAACATTTTATAAGACTGTATATACAAGTATAGCAGTGCTTGTATAAAGATGTATAAACAGATGTATAACTTTGTATAAAACTGTATAAGCATGTATAAATAAATAGCAAAACAGGGAATACCTTCAACTTAGCTTTTCTCTTATTCAATTTCAAGCGAATAACGACCCTTTGTTCTCTCGATTGTAAATCAAGGCAACTCTCACCATCATCCTTCATCTTTCTCCTTTTCCGTTTAACATTGCGGACTACATCATCTTCATTAAACAAATTATCTTTCAGCTTATCTGTTGATTTTGCAGGTCTGCCGCATTTCTTACTCCTTAGTCTAACGTATGTTAACCGGAGTAGGACTATTACTT
>NW_017688187.1:0-703 GCF_001879085.1 Nicotiana attenuata
TCCACTCGGAGATTGGCTGCAACATCCCATTCCAAGTTCAACTTCCTCAATGCCCACATAGCCTTGTGCTCAAGTTCCACCGGAAGATGGCAAGCTTTACCAACCACCAACTGATACGGAGACATACCAATTGGAGTCTTGTAAGCCGTCCGATAAGCCCAAAGAGCATCATCCAATTTCTTCGACCAATCGGTCCTATTAGCATTCACCATTCTGGACAAAATACTCTTTATCTCCCGATTTGAGACTTCCACTTGTCCGCTAGCTTGTGGATGATAGGGGGTGGTCACTTTGTGGTTAACTCCATACTTAGCAAGCAATGAGTCGAAAGCCTTGTTGCAAAAATGGGACCCCTCATCACTAATAATGGCCCGAAGAGTACCAAACCTTGTAAAGATACTCTTTTTCAAAAATGCTACAACACTTCGGGCTTCATTGTTGGGTAGAGCCACGGCTTCCACCCACGTTGAGACATAGTCCACCGCCACGAGAATGTAAGTGTTACCACAAGAGCTCACGAACGGACCCATGAAATCGATGCCCCAAACATCAAAAATATCCACCTCGAGAATTGTATTGAGGGGCATCTCATCCTTCTCGGAAATACCGCCGGCTCTTTGACATGCATCACATCTCTTTACCAATTCACTAGCATCCTTGAACAGCGTCGGCCAATAGAATCCGCAACTCAAAACTTTTGAGG
>NW_017688187.1:4943-6000 GCF_001879085.1 Nicotiana attenuata
CTTTGCCCCGAAGAGAAAACGGGAAAAGCCTCAATCACAACGCATCCTCTGACACGTTTGTTTGTTTGCTGCCCCAGCAAGTATCTACGAACCCCTTCAAGTGCTTGTATGCATTTTGGTTGGAGGAGCCCGTAAAATATCCCCTTTGCTCGAGCAAGGTCAACATGACATTTGTGATTTGAAAGTTCCCCGCCCGAATTCGGGGAGGAACGATGGCACTCGCGTACCCTTGATTAGGAAGAACTCTTGGGACTGCTCTTGGTGGTAGCGGAGGAGGGTCTAGAATAGGATTGTTGTTATTTGCGTTGGCCGGACGGCCTCTACGTGGAACTTGAGGTAGTATAACCTCTTCGGGATCAAGATCCACTACCTCCTCCCCCGCGTTCACGTTGCCAAGAGGGTCGTTTGCATTGAGAGCCATAGTACCTGAATGATTGACATAAATAGAATTAGTAAACAAGAAGGAAAGAGAAGCAAAACACAAAACTAACTAAACCGATAGTCAACACCGTAAGCTCCCCGGCAACGGCGCCAAAAAGTTGATCGCGGCCGTCTCAACACTGCACAATGGAAGGAAGAGTGGGTAGCAATAACTAATACCCGAATAGAGGGTCGAGGTCGAATTTCCACAGGGAGCTTGGAATGGAGTTGTATTGCCGGTTTAGTTTAGAATTGCGTTTGTACTTCTAATTGCACTCCTAACATTTTTGGGGGTTTTTATATTTAAAACTACTTTTGTAATCTAAGGATTAAAGCTAAATTATGCTAAGGAAATATTGCTATGTTGTGCTTAATATAGGAAAAAGGCACTAGGGCTGTGACACTACCTAGGTGGCTAGCTAACGGGTAGAAGCTACTAAGGGGAGATTGATAAATCTGGGTTTAGTGCTATGCCGTTACACAATTGCACTCATTCTCACACCTCTCGGTAGAGAGAACGATTTTGCCCAATTGACTCTCTCGAGACCAATTAGGTAGGCCAATTAGACCGGGCAACTAGGGCTCAAGTAGGGTAGTTGCTCTTTCGAGGTTTAACCCGTTAATTGGGACTACCATT
>NW_017688188.1:0-2258 GCF_001879085.1 Nicotiana attenuata
CAAGATATCACTCATAAGTATAACCCCTCGGGCAAGCCTCTCAGTCATTCGTGACTCAGCTCTCGTCACACAGTACCCACTCTCAGCACTCCGGCTCAATAATTAGCTCGTAGTATTAAAAATAATAATAATCGCTCCAATATATATAATAATAGCTGCGGCGTGCAGCCCGCTCCAATATATATAATAATAGCTGCGGCGTGCAGCCCGATCCAATATATAGTCGACTACGCTCACTGGAGTGTACAGACTCCGAAGGGGCTCCTACAGCCCAAGCGTCATATCGTTGCGGCGCGCAACCCGATCCAATACATATTGCTGCGGCGTGCTGCCTGATCCATATAAGTATCGCTGCGGCGTGCAGCCCGATCCATAATATATATATATATATAATATCGCTGCGACGTGCAGCCCGATTCATATTATATATAATCCTCACCATTAGGTCCTCAACCTCTCTCTGTCGTTAACCTCACGGCCACTCGGGCATATCGGTGAAAATCAGGGAACTCAGCCCAAACAGTTTTCATATATTAAGAAGCATAGTAATGAAACCGGTTTTAAGCAATAAACAGGTAAAACATGAATGAGGATATGCTTTCAAATTAAATAGAGTGAGGAACGTAGTAAAAATAGCCCTAAGTGTCTAAACAGGTCGGCACGAAGGCCCCAAACATGGCATTCAGCCCAAAATATAGCATAGGTCCCAAAGATACGGAATTTCATAAGGTTTCAAATCAAATAAGCGGCTTAATAGCCGCTACGGGATGGACCAAGTCACAATCCCTACCGGTGCCCGCTCACACGCTCGTCACCTAGCATGTGCGTCACCTCATTTATCAAACAGTACGAAATACCGGGGTTTCATACGCTCAGGTCCAGATATGCAGTGGTTACTTACCTCAAACCGGAGGAAATACTACTCCGCGACGCCCTTGCCACTCGGCTCGGCCTCAACTCGCGTCGAATCTACCCAAAATCAGAATCATAACATTAGAATATGCTAAGGGAAGGAAGCCCGTCCGAAAATAATCAAATTACAACACAAATCCCGAAATTGACCAAGCCCGACCCCCGGGCCCACATCTCGAAATCCGATAAAAATTACATCAATAAAATCCTTATCCTCCCACAAGTCCATACATACCAAAAATACCAAAATTAGACCACAAATGAACCCTCAAATCCCTAGATTAAGGTCTCCAATTTCCAAGCCCTAAACCCCCAATTTTTGCTACTAATTTCCATAGATTTCAAGCTTAATCAGTCAAAAACCATCATAGAAACAAGTTTAGGGTCCAAAAAACCTTACCTCCACGAAATCCCCTTGAAATCCCTCTTCAAAATGCTCCCTCAAGCTCAAACCCGTATGTAAAAATGGTGGAATAACCAAAAATTCGCGAAGGAGGACTTATATACTTTCTGGCCCAGGTTTTTCGCACCTGCGGCCCATTTTTCGCACCTGCGGAGCCGCTTATGCGGCCAAACGACCGCTTCTGCGGTTTCCACTTAAATCCACAAAATCCGCACCTGCGCATAAAATACCGCACCTGCGATCTCGCAGGTGCGCTGAACACTCCGCACCTGCGCCTTCTGCCCTCCTTGCCCATAACCGCATCTGCGGTTTCTCCTTCGCTTCAGCGGTCCCGCACCTGCGGTTCTCAAGTACGCAGGTGCGGTTATGACAGTAAATCCAGCAGCTTCAGCTGCAAAATTCCAACTCTCCACTTCCCGTCAACCATCTGAAATCACCCCGAGGCCCCCGGGACCTCAAGCAAAAGCAAGAATAGGTCATATACCACTATCCAAACTTATACCAATCTTCGAAACACCTAAAACAATATCGAATCAACAAAATAACATCGGATCCAGGCCTAAGGTTCCAAAGACTTCCGAATTTCGCTTTTGATCAAAAAGTCTATCAAACCTCGTCCGAATGACCTAAAACTTTGCACACACGTCACAAATGACACAATGGACCTTCTCCAATTTTCGGAATTCCATTCCGACCCCTATATCAAAATATCCGCTACCAACTGGAAAACGCCAAAATTCCAATTTCGCCAATTCAAGCCTAAATCTACCCCGGACCTCCAAAACACGTTCCGATCAAGCTCCTAAGTCCCAAATCACCTCACAAAGCTATTCGAACCATCGAAATTCACATCTGAGACCTACTTCACATAAGTCAACATCCGGTTGACTTTTCCAACTTAAGCTTACTCAAAAGAGACTAAGTGTCTCAAACCTTTCCAAAA
>NW_017688188.1:4337-6000 GCF_001879085.1 Nicotiana attenuata
AGTGATATTATTAAATAGAAGATCTGCATTTAGGCAAGTGATTTTGATTGAAAAGCTGCTGAATTGAAGTCAGAATATTACAATTTCTTTGAGAGATTACCAGCGTTGTCCCATATCGGTATTATAAAAGAAAGTAGATGAAGCAAAGCATATATAAGTCAAGGTTTCTTGCCAATAGAAGGCATTTTTGCGCTTGGGGCAATGACGCAGCTAGTGAGGTTCTAACCGAGGCGCGTCTATTGCTGGTTGAAAACTATTTCCAAACCCCCTCTTCGGCCTAGGTTCGCCCTTGGCCGTTGAGAACTTTTGGAAGGGCTCCATTACCCGGGGTAAAGCCCTACAATTCTAAGTTTAAGTTATTTTTATGTTGTTGATATTTTTAGTTTTTGGATTTTTCATTCGATGTTGTTATCAACAATAGTTATCTTCAGTTTTAAATTTGTATAGATACTTTAAGAATTATTTATAGGGCCAAAAGAGGATTCCAGTAGATGAACTTGCACGAGGATAGTGATTTATCTATAAGAGAAAGTTCTAATAATCTCGAGATAACTCAAAAATACATGTATTTATGGGTTCAAAAAGAAAATTGTAATGGATTAATAAAAAAATAGAAATAACAAATAAAAATATTTGTGAAACTCTGTGGTGACCCAAAAGGTCATCACTTGCTTTCAAATTGAATTCTATGTTCCCAGGCCTTGAAAACCTCTTTTATCTTCACGTCGATTTGCGTGCGCAGTCCAGGCGTATACCCGGAAAGCTGTTATGTGAAAAATCTGTGAAATATTGAAATTTTGACTTAAAATGCATTTAAGTTGACTTCGGTCAACATTTTGGGTAAACGGACCCGGACCCGTGATTTCACTGTCCCGGAGGGGCCGTAGGAAAATATGGGACTTGGACGTATGCCAGGAATCGAATTCCGAGGTCCCAAGCCCGAGAAATGAATTTTTAAAGAAAATTATTTTCTGAAATTGTTTAAAGGATTTTGAAATGAAATTTGATTAGAACATGTTGGTATCGGGCCCATATTTTGGTTCCGTCGCCCGGTACATGCCTTATATATGATTTAAGACGATTCTGTGAAATTTGGTGAGAAACGGATGTCATTTGATGTGATTCAGACTTTAAATGGAAAATTTGATATTTTTAGAAGTTTGAAATATTTCATTGATTTTGAGGTTTAATTCGATGTTTATGATGTTATTTTGGCGATTTGATCGCACAGATAAGTTCATATGATGTTTTTGAGTTAGTATGTATGTTTGGCTTGGAGCCTCGAGGGCTCGGGCGAGTTTCGGGTAGGTTCCGGGATGCCTTAGGCTTAAAACACAGATGTTGTAGGTTCAGAGAAGTTGCAGATCTCTGAACCTGCTAGTGCGGTCCACGAGAAATCGTGTGCGGCCGCGGAGGGTCCAGTGCGGTCCGCGGTCGACCTTGTGCGGTGCGCGGTGGAGAACTGTGAGGCCGCAGTCCATTTTGTACGGTCCGCACAGGGTCACTGAACTGCAGTATCCTCAAGAAGGGCTGTGCGGCCGCAGTCCATTTTGTGCGGTCCGCACCGGGGGTCTGAGAGGGGTATAAATAGACGGGATTTTCAGTCATTTTTCATTTTTCAAAACCCCAAAAACATAAGAGGCAATTTTTCAAACAACCTTTC
>NW_017688189.1:0-987 GCF_001879085.1 Nicotiana attenuata
AAATATGAATGTAATGCAAAAGAAAAGGCCAGTCAAAGGAACAAAGTTTTTGTTAAAGAAAAGAATAAGTTGCCTGGATGGGCAAGAAGGAATTTAATTCATCCTTTTGCTTATAGAAAGGGACCCAAACTAGTTTGGGTTCCTAAGACTAACCCCTGATTTCCTTTTGCAGGTCCAAGTGAAAGGGAGGAGCCAAATATGGTATATGGATATTGGCTGCTCAAAACATATGACTGGGAACAAGGACCAGTTCATTTCAATTGAGGACTTAAAATGAGGTAATGTCTCCTTTGGTAATGGAAAGAAAGGTGAGATCATTGGGGTCGGAAAGGTAGGCAAAACAGATTCTCACTCCATAGAGAATGTCTACCTGATATATGGTTTGAGATATAGCCTAATAAGTGTGTCACAATTGTGTGACACAGGTAACCTTGTGGCTTTTACCTCCACCAAATGCTTTGTGATTAACCTTATCACTGACAAAATTGTTTTGCAGGGAAAAAGAATTAACAATATTTACATAGTAGATTTGTCAACTCTTTTAGAAAATGAACTCACTTGCTTAACTGTGTTAGTTAATGATCCCCTCCTATGGCACAAAAGACTTGGTCATGCCAGTCTAAATCAGCTAAACAGATTAGTCTCCAAGAACTTGGTTATAGGGTTACCTAATATCAAGTTCAAGGAAGACAAAGTTTGTGAGGCATGTGCAAGGGAGGGGAAGCAGGTAAGGTCATCCTTCAAATCCAAGAAAATGGTAAGTACGTCCAAGACGTTGGAACTGGTTCATATGGATCTATGTGGTCCAATGAGAACCATGAGCAGAGGTGGAAAGAAGTATGTAATGGTGCTAGTTGATAACTATTCTAGATTCACCTGGGTTTTATTTCTAACTTCCAAAGATGAAGCATTTGACATGTTTCTGCATTTGTTAGGAAAACTCAAGAAACAATTTAAGGAAAATACAACTTAGCATCCTATAGGTTA
>NW_017688189.1:5404-6000 GCF_001879085.1 Nicotiana attenuata
TGTCCTAGAACTTAGGTCTAAAAACTTAAAACTGAAATTAGGAACAGGAAAGAAGAAAGCTGATCACACATATCTCACTCTAGAAGAAAATTTGGGAAAAATGAAAGATGAATTATACAAGAAAGATGAATTCATTAAAGTCTTAAAAGAAGATCTAGGAAAGGTAAAACATGAACTAGACAGAACTTGCAAGTGGAACAAGGCTTCTGATGCTCTCTCCTGGCTGCAAGAGCATCACAGCAGTAACGAAAGAGGACTTGGCTATGGGACTCAAGCTCCAAAATAGGATCCAAAAAGCAAGTACCTCACTCTTCCTGAAAATAAAATCTGCACACACTGTGGTAAGACTGGCCATTACAAATATGAATGTAATGCAAAAGAAAAGGCCAGTCAAAGGAACAAAGTTTTGTTAAAGAAAGAATAAGTTGCCTGGATGGGCAACGAAGGAATTTAATTCATCCTTTTGCTTATAGAAAGGGACCCGAACTAGTTGGGTTCCTAAGACTAACCCCTGATTTCCTTTGTAGGTCCAAGTGAAAGGGAGAGCCAAATATGGTATATGGATATTGGCTGCTCAAAACATATGACTGGGAACA
>NW_017688190.1:0-771 GCF_001879085.1 Nicotiana attenuata
GATGAGGACCAGAAAAAATGACTTTATCACCCACCAAGGGACTTACTGCTACAAGGTGATGCCCTTCGGGCTCAAAAACGCCGGTGCAACATACCAAAGGCTGGTCATCAAGATGTTCAAGGAACAGCTCGGCAAGACAATAGAGGTCTACATCGACGACATGCTAGTAAAGTCGGCTAAAAAGGAGGATCACATCGACCATTTAAAACAAGCCTTTGAGATACTAAGACGATACGGGATGAAGCTAAACCCGGAAAAATGTGCTTTCGGCGTGTCTTCCGAAAAGTTCCTGGGTTTTCTCGTATCCCGGTGAGGTATCGAAGTCAATCCAGACCAGATCAAGGCCATAGAGACGAAACCAGAAACCCTGAATAGCAAGAAGCAGGTGCAGAAACTAACCGGGCGAATAGCCGCTCTGTCAAGATTCATCTCGCGATCCTCGGACAGGTGCCACAAATTCTTTAATGTACTGAGGAAAGATCGAGGGTTGCAATGGGACGAAGAATGCGTTGAAGCATTAAGGAAACTGAAGGAATATCTATCTTCACCAACCTTGCTCGTCAAAGCAGATCCCGGCGAATGCCTGCTCGTCTATCTGGCAGTGTCAGAAGTCGCCGTCAGCGCCGTCCTAGTTCGCGAAAGCAAAGGTAAGCAATCCCCAATTTACTATATCAGCAAAACTCTGATAGATGCCGAAACGAGGAATCCGCACCTCGAGAAGTTGGCTTTGGCATTAGTCGTAGCTTCACGAAAGCTTAGACCCTACTTTCA
>NW_017688190.1:5181-6000 GCF_001879085.1 Nicotiana attenuata
CGCCACCTGACCTCTACTCTTCACGTCGACCGCTCGCCTTTCGCCCTTCGTCGACGCCTCCGTCCGTTCCTCTCTACGCGACTCCGCGCCACCAGAGGTTCGTCGGTGGTGGACGGGCGCGCCAGTCGGCGCCGGCCCCACACCACCATGGTCGCAGACGGTAGCCCCTTGCGAAAGGGTAGAAGAAGGATTCCCTCGAGAGGGCTCGACCAGTATGTCTCGGTCGTCTGAGGCGGCATTAGCTCGCGTTAAAATAGGGGCGCCTCCTTTTTCCTCGAAGCCCCACGACCTGTTGCAAAAGGAAAAGTATACGTAAAGAGGGGACGAGTGGGCGAAATCACGAACTATGTACGACAGAAATCGGAAGTTTACCTGAAGAGACTTTTGGGCCGTAGCGCTCCATGAAAGCTGGCCAAGTACGGGTCCCCTCCGTGTGGGGTAGCAAAACAGCGACCCATCCCCTAGGGTTGGCAACAGGTCGGGGTGGATGAGCCATAGCTGCAACATAAAGGGTTAGAACAACAGCGGTGGAAAACAAAAATGCGTAACGGACTGAGACACTTACGTTTTGGATTCCACCTCTCCGGGAACCTGACGAGATTGGAGACCAGGTGCTCGGTCCTGATGAAAAAGTACCTACGCCAAAACCCGCGGCTGGACCGGTCGTCAGTCTCAACCACCAACCCCCTCGTACCACGACCCCGTAAATGTACCATGGTCCCCCTCATATAACAAGCACTGAACAGCTGCAAGAGGTGATGGACCGTAACGCTACACCCCGCCAACTCCGCATACGTGGTTAACAGCCGGAGCATCTTC
>NW_017688191.1:0-786 GCF_001879085.1 Nicotiana attenuata
CGTACGACAATTAGTGTAGAGAGATGTACAATTAGTAGACCTTACCCACGTGTAGTCTAGTCCCAGTAGTACGGGATTTCTCTGATGTGTCACCAGCTGATCTTCCGGGCATGCCGCCTGATAGAGACATTGATTTTGGCATTGATCTGTTGTCGGGCACTGAGCCCATTTCTATTCCTCCGTACCCGTATGGCCCCTCCTGAGTTGAAGGAGTTGAAGGAGCAGTTACAGGAATTGCTTGATAAGGGTTTCATTCGGCCCAGTGTTTCACCTTGGTGTGCTCCTGTCTTATTTGTGAAGAAGAAGGATGGTTCTATGCGTATGTGTATTGATTATCGCCAGTTGAACAAGGTTACAGTGAAGAACCATTATCCTTTGCCTCATATTGATGACCTGTTTGATCAGTTACAAGGTGCTTGTGTGTTTTCAAAGATTGACTTGCGTTCAGGGTATCATCAGTTGAAGATTCGGGAGCCAAATATTCCGAAGACTGCCTTCAGGACTCGGTATGGTCATTACGAGTTCCTTGTTATGTCATTTGGGCTGACCAATGCCCTAGTAGCCTTTATGCATTTGATGCACAATGTATTCCGGCCATATCTCGACTCATTCGTCATTGTCTTTATTGATGACATTCTGGTATTTCCGGAGTCGGGAAGATCATGAGCAGCACCTGAGGGCAGTGCTTCAGACTTTGAGGGAAAAGAAGTTATATGCCAAGTTCTCGAAATATGAGTTTTGGTTGGATTCCGTGGCATTCTTGGGTCACGTGGTATCTAGTGAGGG
>NW_017688191.1:4599-6000 GCF_001879085.1 Nicotiana attenuata
ATCGAATGCGTAATTCGGAAGTTTTTAAGAAACTTAGGCTTGAATCCGATGTGATTTGATGGTTTTAGCGTTGTTTGAAGTGTTTTGAGTATTGGAACAAGTTTGAATAAGGTATTAGGATGTGTTGGTGTTTTTGGTTGAGGTCCCGGGGGCCTCGGGGTGAATTCGGGTGGTTAAACGGAAGGTTTTTGGAGTTAATTGTAGGTTCAACCTTGCTGGTATCTGTTGGTTTCGCACCTGCGCTTATGGGACCGCAGGTGCGGTCTCGCTGAAGCGATTGGAAGATGCGCAGAAGCGGAAGTCTTGGCCCTTGCCAGATTCCGCAGGAGCGGAAGGAGGACCGCATAGGCGGCCTCGCAGAAGCGAGCTAGACCTCGCAGGAGCGGAATTTGGAACCCTGGTCAGGTTCCGCAGAAGCGGAACATTGGATCGCTTAAGCGGTCCTGCAGATGCGATTGGGGACCGCAGAAGCGGAAGGTTGCCTTAAGTGAAAGGTCCGCAAAAGCGGACATTGACCGCAAAAGCGGTACTGGATCCGCAGAAGCGAAATGCCTGGCAGTTAAGTGAAATTAATCATCTTCGCGAATTTTTGAAAGAACAACATTTTGGACTTCGGACTAAGGAGATTTTGGGCGATTTTTGAAGAGGGTTTCGAGGGCTAACATCAGGTATGGATTATTGGGCTTAGATTATGTTATTATTGTGTATAAACATGAATTAACACTGAAAACCCAAGGAATTAAAGGGTAAAAATGGGGTAAGTTAGGGTTTGAGAAAATTATGATGTAAAAATGGAATTTGGAGGGTCAAACAAACTCCGATTTTGGTAAATTTTATATGTGTGGACTCGTGGCGAGACGAGGAAACCGGTGATGTGAATTTCGTAATTTTTCGAGAAGCGGGCCCGGGGCTCGGGTTTTGCTAGTTTCGAGATTCTTGCTAATTTTCGATTGTTTTCGATTGGGTATTGTTCCCTTAGCATATTGTGATATATTCGCTCTGGTTTTGGTTAGATTCGACGCGCGTGAAGGCCGATTAAGGGGCAAAGGCGTCGCGAGCTAGGGATTTCACCGGTCCGAGGTGAGTAATACTTGTAAATGATATCCTGAGGGTTTGAAACCCCGGATTTGCACATCATAGTGCTGTATTGTGGTGACTTGCACGCCAGGTATGAGCGTGGGGTAGAGCACCGTTGGGTATTGTGACTTAGTCCATCCCGGTTGTTGGTTTTATTGCGTAATTGACTGAAACTACTTGTTATCATCATTATTTGGGTTGATTGCTATATTTGGGCTTCGTGCCAATTATTTGAATCCTTTAGGGATTATTATCACTGTTTTCATGACACTTAGCATATTAAATGATTTCAGTCCTGAGTTAAACCCTGTTTTGAAATGTGTA
>NW_017688192.1:0-6000 GCF_001879085.1 Nicotiana attenuata
TACAAACATTTTAGCTCATGGGTCAATTTGGGCTGAGCCCAAGTTAATCCATTATTTTTTATAGCCCATTCTGATCCATTAAGCAGCCCAAATACAACCCATGAAACTCACCCAAAACTAAAAGGTTACTCAACACTAACTTGTCTTAAAAATTTACTTAGTTGTCCCCTAATTTACGTTTTTTTTTTTGTATTTTTAATTTTCTGTTTTTTGTACCTACCCACCCACCTACCCCTAAATTTTTTGTTTATTTTTAATTTCTGCACCACTCACCGCAAACCCCCTCAAGAAAAATATTTTACTTTTTTTGTCAAGCTTAGCAAATGTACATTTGGTCAGACAGAGGTAGAGTACTTGGGCCATATTTTCACTCAGCAAGGGGTAGCAGCTGACCCAGGGAAGGTGAAGGTGATGGTTGAGTGGCCTGTACCCTAAAAAGTGTAAAGGAACTCAGGGGATTCTTGGGTTTAACAGGGTATTATAGGAGATTTGTAAAGGGGTATGGGGTGATAGCTAGACCCCTGAATGATCTTCTGAAGAAAGATAAGTTTGAGTAGTCTGAGGCAGTAACTCAAGCATTTGAAACTCTCAAGATGGCTATGAGTACAACACCAGTGTTGGCACTCCCAGATTTTTTCCAGGAATTCATTATTGAAACTGATGCATATGGGCATGGAATAGGGGCTGCATTGATGCAAGGGGATCATCCTCTAGCTTATTTGAGCAAGGCTTTGCATGCTAAGCATCAACACCTCTCAGTGTATGAAAAGGAGATGATGGCTATTGTGACTGCAGTGGATAAATGGAGACCATATCTCATTGGCAGGCACTTTCTNAACTCGCACTTTCCCTTCCATTTGGCAGGGGGAGGAGGCATTCCTTCATCATCGAACGAAGGATGTTCTGGATAAATTCCAGTGTCCAACAGACCAATAATTACACCTTCGCCATAGTTAGACGTATTCCAGAAGCCTAAGTTTTGGTGCAACCCGAGGAAACTTGGAGTATGAGTAGTTTGGACTCGCAATATCCTTTGAGGTCTTATGGAAATAAAGCCATCCTTCGTTTCCAATAACTTCACTTCGTCTGGTGATAATCTAGCAGCAAAACCACTGAAGACATTTCGATAGGAATATATTATGCGTGAGGACACATCAGATAATAATGAGTACTCGTGTAGATTTTCAGGTGACTCAACGTGAACAATATAGATTTCTGAATTACTCTGCTGAGAAAGATGATCACTGGCTGATATGATTGATAGCTGAGAACTTACAATTACATAGAAAGTAAGGAAAACCATCAAAGCCATGTTTTTGCAATGGAGTCAAAACTCCTATTTAAAACATTGCTTTTATATTGTTTTTTCAGCTGATATAACTATGTTCAACTATTGTTTTATTCATCATATACTTAAAGAACTTATCAATAGGACATTGGTAACTTCAGTAGCTTTGGACTACACTCTTCTTAGCATTGTATAGAGATACAACAGTCCTAGTAAATAGCAATCTAAGCCATCTTCTTCCATTTTCATATAAAATTATGTTTATATAAGTTCTAAAGATGATAATTACATCTATTTCCAGAGTAGAGTGCAGTGCTGAGAAATTCATTTCTGCCAGAGCTGATATTTACAGCTATGGCATGATGCAGATTGAAATAAAAAATAGACAAATAGTATTAAGCAATGGGTAAGTGACTCAGTGTGCCATTCAACAAATTATTTACTTATGACAGATAAGGAACACTTTGCTTAAAAGAAGCACTGGTTTTTGTTGATCATTAAAGTAGAAATACTTTGTAGAGTAGACTCACCTCAAATCATGAATGAAGGATCAGTGCATATTAAAGTTTAAATTCTTAAAATAAATACAGATCATCAAGCAAAAGAAAACAGTAGACAAACTATCAGCGGCTTTTCATAACAGTATTCTCCATAGTTGTAGTAACTTCCAGTAACATTCTTGTCATGGGTTTAGGTCATTCAATAACAAGAAGAAAGCTTCTGTTTGATCTTTTCCAATGCTGCTACAACATCAGTCATGTTCATCCTTTCAGCTGGAATATTAGCTGTGCAATTCATGGCTAACTCCATGATGGATGACACACATTGCAACTTTTGACTTAAGTTTTGTTCATCCAATGTTAGTAAGTCGGCATCTATGATCTGGTCCAACTCATCAGGAAGCGAATTATACACGCAGCTTCTCAAATTCAAATCTCCGGTGAATATTTCATCATTAGGTTTCTTCGCGGTAAAAGTTTCGAGCAACATGATACCATAACTATAAACGTCAGACCTCTTGGATATAAGGCCTTCCAAACCATACTCTAAAAAAGGAAAAGTAAAAATATTTCAGCAAAAAAAACTTATAACGCATTAATCTATAACCTTGCTACAAGTTAATTAAATAAAAGATTCACCTGGAGCAATGTAACCAATTGTCGCAAAGGTTGTAGTGTGAGCAATAGATTCTTCCTTAGTTAAAAGTTTTGCAATGCCAAAGTCACTCAGGTGTCCCACCATGTCGTTGTCAAGTAAGACATTGCTAGGCTTCAGATCACAATGGATAACTGGTACCGAGTAACCATGATGGAGATATTCCAGAGCAGATGCAACATCGACCATGATATTCAATCTTTGCTTTATATTTAAACAATAATCTCGAGAATAAAGCAACTTGTCTAAGCTCTGATTTGGCATGTACTCAAGTATCAATGCTTTAAAATCCAAGTTACAACAGCTGCTAATGATCTTGGTGAGATTTCTGTGACGAAGATTCCGTAAGACTTCACATTCTCTATCAAAGGTTTGAAATGTACCTTCCATCTGCACATTGAAAACTTTGACAGCCACTATCATCCCATCTGCCAATGTCCCTTTGTAAACAGAACCAAAACTTCCACTACCTAGCAAGTTATTTCCATCAAAGCCCTGAGTTGCTCTTTGAAGTTCATAGTACGAAATTCTTTGTGATGCTACCTCAGGCAACCACTCATCTTCAGCTTTGACTGCTTTAACCCGACGTCTCCTCAACACGAAAACAATTGCTGAAGCAAGCACTATTACAACGATAAGTGATGATGCAACTACAATCCACATCAGTCTTCTTTTCTTTGAATTAGAACGATTCTTTGAATTAGAAGGGCAAGGTGGGACATGCTTTTGAGGGTTACCACACAATCCTTCATTCGACATGAAGGACTGGTAAGGGAGATGAACAAAAGGTCCTCCATTTGGAATTTCCCCGTGTAACCGGTTGAATGAGACATTAAAGGAGCCTAGTTGCTTAAGTTCCTCTAATGACATTGGAATCACACCAGATATATTGTTATATGAAAGATCCAATGCTTCCAAATTTATGAGTTCCCCAAATGTCTCAGGAATAGATCCTTTAATTCTGTTATGAGCCAAAGATAGTTGAGTCAATTTCTGTAGACCTCCCAATGTAGTTGGAATGTTTCCTGAGATTTGGTTCCAGGAAAGATCCACATGTATTGCAGACTTGAGGTTTCCAAATTCTAGTGGTAGAGAACCATTGAAGAAATTAGAAGACAAGTTCAGCTTCAAAATGTCGTTGAGTTTCCCTAGACTTGAAGGTATGATAGCAGAGAAGTTATTAGAATCAAGATAAACCTCCCTTAGGGAAGTCACATCCCCTAAGCAACTAGGAATACTTCCCTGCATTTGATTTCGTGAAAGGTTTAACAAACCCAAGTTGGATAGCTCACACAAACCATTTGGGAAAGGACCACTTATTCTGTTTGCTCCAAGTGAAAACTGTTGAAGGTTTTTTAGAGAACTTATTGTCATGGGGACAATGCCAGTAAATTCATTGTCTCCCAGCTTCAACAAAGACAAAACTCTCAAATTCCCAATTTCCACTGGAATATGACCCCTGAGGTTACAGCCATCTGCTGAAAACGTTTGAAGAGAAGAAATATTGCCGATGGAATTTGGAAGCATTGCATTTAAGGGATTGAAAGACAATATCAATTCTCTTAAGAATTTCCAATTGGCCAAAGGAGTAATAAAGCTCAAATCACTTGTCAAGGAGTTACCGTACAAGTCAACAACTTCAAGAATTGTTAAATTTCCCAAAGAGTTAGGAATTGATCCCCTAAGTTTATTTCCACTGAGTTTGAGAACGGTAAGCATTGACAAATTCGAGATGGAACTTGGTAAAACACCATTAATGTTATTGTCAAGTAGATGGATTTGTTGAATATTGGGTGGCCAATGGCCTATAGTGGAAGGAATATTACCTGAAATGTGGTTTTGTGCGAGTGAAATTACTATAAGACTTGACATATTGAAGATACCAACAGGGATCGACCCACTAAAGTTATTCAAATCCAACTCAAGTTGCGACATCAGTTGAAGGTTACCGATTTCATCAGGAATTACACCTGCAAAATTAAGATGCATGATGATCAATAGAATTGTCCGGAAAACTGGAACTCTAAAATAACGTGGATTATATATTTTTCCATACCTGTCAACTTATTATTTCCAAGATCAAGAACGCTAAGCAAAGTCAAATCTCCAACCTCTCTTGGTAAAGGTCCTTCAAGCTTGTTATTCCCCATATATAAAAGTCCAAGTGATGAAATGCCGAATATGGTTAAAGGGATTGAGCCAGTTAATTTATTGTTTTCCACGACTAAATAGTCCAAGTTAAGATGACCAATCTCATCAGGAATTCTGCCTGTCAAAATGTTTAACAGAAATATCACATAAAAATGTGATCTATTTTGACAAAACTTATACTAAAAGTGGGAAGCCACAAATGTCAAGATTGAATTACCAAAATAACAATGTAAAATTGATGGACCCATTTACCTTTTTCAAATGACTCTTCTACATTAAAGTACAAATATGTAATTTTAGATGTTAGCTGTTTGGATTATGAAACACAACTATGTAACAAGTCATAGAAAGAAAAATTCGTGGTGTAGACAGGTACATGCAATTAAGAGTTTCATCAGAGTGAGGTAAGGGCAAATATTGTTATATTATTTCATATTATTTGTCGTTTCTTTCGTGTTTTTGGAGAACCTATAAAATTATATCTTGTTATGTGACAATATTGTAAACAAGCAAAAAAGGGAATTAGTAGAAGTTAAGGGGCATCTTAGCAATTATCATTAGTGATAGTTAGAAGTTGTTAAAGTGTGTTAGAAGCAGTTACATTAGAGAAGGATTAGAACTACTTAAAGGGGATATTTTCGTATTGTAAAGTAGTTTAAGAAGAAATAATACTACTCTCTCTCTCTTTCTCTTTCATAATCCAAAATTCAGTCTTTGTAAATTGTTCAGGAGCTATTCTTGCATTTTGGTTCCTTAGATTTTACAGAATTTCTATTCCATTCATTTAGCACATTCCATATCTTGGCCGCTTCATTTGTCTCTATTTAACTTTCTTTTGTTATCTTCCTCACTGTCGTAGAAGTTTATTTGATTCTTCAATGAATTTATCTACTAAGTGCAGGGGAATGATAGCTGTTTGGGGAAAGAATATGTTCGAGACATACTTTTTGTTCTTCTAAGTAGAACTCTAGCACAACTAGGGGTGGCAATTTGAGCCCAAACTCATCCAACCCGCCCAACCCGTCCAGAGATTAATGGGTTGAGCTACAAACATTTTAGCTCATGGGTCAATTTGGGCTGAGCCCAAGTTAATCCATTATTTTTTATAGCCCATTCTGATCCATTAAGCAGCCCAAATACAACCCATGAAACTCACCCAAAACAAAAGGTTCTCAACACAACTTGTCTAAAAATTTACTTAGTTGCCCCAATTTTACTTTTTTTTTTTGTATTTTTAATTTTCTGTTTTTTGTACCACCCACCCACCCTACCCCTAAATTTTTTGTTTTATTTTTAATTTTCTGCACCACTCACCGCAAACCCCCTCAAGAAAAATATTTTACTTTTTTTGTCAAGCTTAGCAAATGTACATTTGGTCAGACAGAGGTAGAGTACTTGGGCCATAT
>NW_017688193.1:0-676 GCF_001879085.1 Nicotiana attenuata
ATGTGTTGTCTTGTCGAACTGAAAAAGCTGACCAGCTAACATAAAGTAGTCTTGTCAACATCATGATATTTAACACGCAAAATATAGCGCCATTATACCTGGCGTTATGTGTTTGTTGTCTTGTCGAACTGAAAAAGCTGACCAGCTGACATAAAGTTGTCTTGTCAACATCATGATATTTAACATGCAAAATATAGCGCCATTATACATGGCGTTACGTGTGTGTTGTCTCGCCTATAAATAACGGGCTCATTGTAGTTATTTTGTGTGCTCAAAAATTACTAAGAGCAAATATTTCATTAAAAGTAAGTTTTTTTTACTAAAAGCAAATATTTCATTAAATAGCTCAACCTCTTCGTCCACCATAGTGCTACTGTGAAAAATTATGCATGATGCAAAGTTGTTGGGACGGTGGTGAAGCTGGACGCCGCTACTGGCACTATATAAACCAGTTTTACAAGGTTCCCGGCGAACCTATTTGTGAGTTTGAGGAATGGGTTGATGAACCATGTTATCAGGAATACTACAAAGAAAAATTGCACTTTCTTCATAATATGTGTTTACGCCAACAGGAAACACAAAGCGAAAGCGATAGAATTATTGCAGAAATGAGGGCGAAACTGAAGGAGGTGGGAGAACAAAAATGGAAAGCACAATGGAATTGTGAAGCACAAAA
>NW_017688193.1:4991-6000 GCF_001879085.1 Nicotiana attenuata
AAGAGAACGCGTATACGGAACCAAATGGATGTTAGTGATACAGTTTATGCACGCAAATGTGGTATATGCTCGCAAACAGGACACGACCGTAGAAAATGTCCTTTGGGTGGCAACAGTAATCAAGCTCGGGGTGGGTGTTCTTCTAGTGTACCTAACTACCCGTGAGTTGATGTTGTAATAATTAGTTGTTATGTCTATGTTGCAAGATTTATGAAATAAATTTATGCTTGTTAATTATGATTTGTACTTTCCCATTTAAACTATTTAAATAATAATGTAATAAAATAATTTTTTGCCAAGTCAAGCACATTATCACTCTTCTATGTATCAGAAAAATAAAGATGCTTTGACAATAACATAATTCAGCTTTCACAATATTTGGATTGGTTCTAGATAATGGAAGAAACATCGGTCCACTTATTTCACCTTTTTTCTTTTTCTTTATTTTTCCTCTAGGAATATTTAAATGTAACACGAAATTCCATTTAGTCTGTGTGTTGTCTTGTCGAACTGAAAAGGCTGACCAGCTGACATAAAGTAGTCTTGTCAACATCATGATATTTAACACGTAAAATATAGCGCCATTATACCTAGCGTTATGTATGTGTTGTCTTGTCGAACTGAAAAAGCTGACCAGCTAACATAAAGTAGTCTTGTCAACATCATGATATTTAACACGCAAAATATAGCGCCATTATACCTGGCGTTATGTGTTTGTTGTCTTGTCGAACTGAAAAAGCTGACCAGCTGACATAAAGTTGTCTTGTCAACATCATGATATTTAACATGCAAAATATAGCGCCATTATACATGGCGTTACGTGTGTGTTGTCTCGCCTATAAATAACGGGCTCATTGTAGTTATTTTGTGTGCTCAAAAATTACTAAGAGCAAATATTTCATTAAAAGAAGTTTTTTTTACTAAAAGTCAAATATTTCATTAAATAGCTCAACCTCTTCGTCCACCATAGTGCTACTGTGAAAAAATTATGCATGATGCAAAGTTGTTG
>NW_017688194.1:0-684 GCF_001879085.1 Nicotiana attenuata
AAAGCAACTACTCAGGCTATTCAGAGCGGCACTGGAGGAGTATTGGGAAAGAAGAAGAAGGAAGAGGTTGCAGTAGTGGAATCGAGAGCTTGGTCCAGAGGTCCATCACCATATTATCATCAACCTCGCCCTCACCCCCAAACCTACCCACACACCCCATATGGCCCATCACAGCACTATTACCCACCTCCTGTTCCCCATTTCTCTGTCCACCATGCCCAAACATACCCCCAACCTCCTACTCATGCGCAATGGCGCGCACCCACCTCACAAAATACTTACTCATCTCAAAACACCTACCCACCCCCAAGAACCAACAGAAATCCCGCTGGAACCGGTTTTCGACCCAATCCCGCATTTAAGAATGATAGGTTGCAAAAGAAGAAGACTTTCACTCCCTTGAGTGAATCTTACACTAGCTTGTACCACAGATTGAGACAGTTGGGCATGCTGAACCCGATTGAACCCAAATTGCCAAATCCTCCCCCAAGGAATCTGGACCACTCTGTGAGTTGTGAATATTGCTCAGGTGCGCCGGGACATGACACAGAAAAATGTTGGCACTTGAAAACGGCTATCCAAGAGCTCATTGATACCCGTCGAATTGAAGTACAAGCCCCAGAAACGCCTAACATCACCCAAAATCCATTACCAACTCATCACGAGACCCATATGATCGAGCTA
>NW_017688194.1:5263-6000 GCF_001879085.1 Nicotiana attenuata
GCGTCAAATGGGCACAGGTTCATTCTGGTAGCTATTGATTATTTCACTAAGTGGGTTGAAGCAAAAACCTTCAAATCTGTGACCAAGAAGGCAGTGGTCGATTTTGTACATTCGAATATCATCTGTCGGTTTGGGATCCCCAAGGTAATCATCACAGACAATGGTGCCAATCTCAACAGTCATTTGATGGCAGAGACATGTCAACAGTTCAAGATTACGCACCGCAATTCCACCCCATATCGTCCTAAGGCAAATGGAGCAGTCGAAGCAGCTAACAAGAACATCAAGAAAATACTTCGGAAAATGGTAGAGGGGTCCAGGCAATGGCATGAGAAGTTATCTTTTGCCCTTTTAGGCTATCGCACTACTGTCCGCACTTCAGTAGGGGAAACTCCTTATTCACTGGTGTATGGCACTGAAGCAGTAATACCTGCAGAGGTTGAAATCCCGTCCCTTCGGATCATTGCTGAGGCAAAAATTGATGACGTTGAATGGGTTAAAGCCCGCTTGGAACAAATAAGTTTGATTGATGAAAAGAGATTGGCAGCAGTATGTCACGGTCAGTTGTACCAACAGATAATGGCAAGGGCATATAACAAGAAAGTGCGTCCGCGGAAGTTTGAAGTAGGGCAGTTGGTGTTGAGGCGTATCTTACCTCATTGGGCTGAGGCAAAAGGAAAGTTCACCCCAAACTGGCAGGGGCCATTTGTTGTAACCAGGGTGTTGTCCAATGGCGC
>NW_017688195.1:0-851 GCF_001879085.1 Nicotiana attenuata
GTCATTCTTTCCCGTTGAAATCTATCTACGAACTCTCTAAGTAACTCTGAGTCTCCTTGCTTGATTTTAAAGATATCTTCCATTCGCTTTTCAGCTTTTTGAGCTCCCGAGTGTGCTTTGATAAATAAATCTGCAAGCTCAGCAAACGAATTTATAGAATTTTCGGGTAAAAGAGAATATCATGTTAAGGCTCCTTTAGTGAGTGTTTCACCGAATTTTTTGACCAAGACCGACTCAATCTCTTGCTTAGTCAAATCATTGCCCTTGACACCTGTTGTGAAAGCAGTAACGTGATCTCGTGGATCTGATGTACCATCATACTTTGGAAAATCATGCATCTTAAACTTCTTTGGAATTGGGAGGGGAGCAGCACTTGGCTTCCATGGTTGTTGGGAATATTTATCTATATCCACTCCCTTGATCACGGGCGGTACTCCAGGTATTTGCTCTATGCGTTCATTTTGCTCCTTAAGCTGTTTCTGCAAGGTTAGTACTAGATTTTGTAAATCAGAGTTAACTGGATTATCTGGGTCTCTCTCTTGTGTTTCACTAGGGGTTCCACCGCTGCCTGAATTAACCAATCCTGAACGAGGATTCTCCAAAGTGTTGTTGTTTGGAGTAGATGTGGGTGGAACAACAGGTAATTGGCTAACAAAAGCTTGAAGAGCGTTATTGACTTGAGAGGCAATAAGTTTTTGCAGAGCCTCATTCATGGTTTCAACATTTTCGAATTGAGCCTGTCCATCTGTGTGAGATCCATCAGGAGTGCCTTCACGAGACCGTCATGGGGAGCCTTGTGGAGAACCTTGTGGAGAGCCTCGTGGGGAATCTCCCTGAAGTTGTTGGATTGT
>NW_017688195.1:5243-6000 GCF_001879085.1 Nicotiana attenuata
TGTGATCGTACCTTTGATTATCTTGTCTTAACCGTGAGTCCTTTCCCGCAGGTCCCATGTATGGCTCGTACCTGTTTTACCGGATCTCTTTTCATTTTCCACACGCCTTGAGCTTACCTTTTCTTCTGTTTTATGTCGTAAAATAATGTCTTCTTCAATCCTCATCTTTGTATTGTATCTGTTGTAGACATCATTCCACGTTGTTGCTGGGAATTCTCGAAGGCTTTCTTTGAGTTGCTTCGTGGCTTCTGAACTCTTCTCATTCAAATTACTAGCAAAGGCTATGGCTGCCCAATTGTCAGGTACTCGTGGCAGCGTCATTCTTTCCCGTTGAAATCTATCTACGAACTCTCTAAGCAACTTTGAGTCTCCTTGCTTGATTTTGAAGATATCTTCCATTCGCTTTTCAACTTTTTGAGCTCCCGAGTGTGCTTTGATAAATAAATCTACAAGCTCAACAAACGAATTTATAGAATTTTCGGGTAAAAGAGAATATCATGTTAAGGCTCCTTTAGTGAGTGTTTCACCGAATTTTTTGACCAAGACCGACTCAATCTCTTGCTTAGTCAAATCATTGCCCTTGACACCTGTTGTGAAAGCAGTAACGTGATCTCGTGGATCTGATGTACCATCATACTTTGGAAAATCATGCATCTTAAACTTCTTTGGAAATTGGGAGGGTAGCGAGCGACTTGGCTTCCATGGTTGTTGGGTAATATTTATCTATATCCACTCCCTTGATCACGGGTCGGTACTC
>NW_017688196.1:0-648 GCF_001879085.1 Nicotiana attenuata
GCAATCCTATGGGACTTTATTACAACCAGACTGGTGTACCGCAAAATGACAGTGTATTGAGCATAAATCTATGAGATATGTCATCTATCGACTAAAAGATTACGCCATGGTTCGAATCGTACAGTAGTAATGTCGCCACGAGGAGTTTGAGGAGTCAATGGTCATAGTCATTTCCCATCGCTTCATTCTGAGAAATGCGGAGACTATCTGTACGCGGTGAAATCAGAGGGCCTGATTTCCCACTAATAAGCCATCTCGGGGAAGTGCCTCGAGACCCCGAGGACATGAAGCTGCAGCTTAGTCCTTTCCATCGGGGCTGGTCAAGGCCCGATTCGAGGCCAGGCGGAGGCCGAGGCCAGGACAAAGAGAGGAAGCTCCCAAGACACGCTGTTGAGTCTGACAAGGCCGCCCTATCAAGAGCCTACACTGAGACATCGCATCAAGCCATCCCATCTCCGTATTTTGTAATTAAAAATACATGTATTTGCAACTGAGTTCCCCGCCTATATAAGGGGGACTCACCCCACCTTGTAAA
This sequence comes from Nicotiana attenuata, assembly GCF_001879085.1. Taxonomy (NCBI): domain Eukaryota; kingdom Viridiplantae; phylum Streptophyta; class Magnoliopsida; order Solanales; family Solanaceae; genus Nicotiana; species Nicotiana attenuata. The sequence goes on from NW_017688196.1 coordinate 536, forward strand.
GGACTGATGTTGCTCCACTTCTCCAATAAGCAATAATACCTCTCTCTATCTCTTTCTTCTAAGTTAACTGTGTTCTTCGACCCCGTGGTCGCCCTAGCATTTTATTGTTCTTC
>NW_017688196.1:789-6000 GCF_001879085.1 Nicotiana attenuata
TCTCTCTCTCTCTCTTTCTTCTAAATTATCAGTGTTCTTCGACCCCGAGGTTGCCCTAACATTTTATTGTTCTTCGTCATTTAGGTCAAGATTGACGGTAAAAAGCCTTGTATGCATATACTTATCTGTTATCCCCTTCCCGATTACCCTCGATAAGGTTATCTTCGATAGGCCGGAGGCAGGCTCGAGGCCTGGCCCCAAGGTATCTATTGGCTTGTTCTAAACCCGGGAACGCCCCCTTACTAGTTTGATTGTTATTTTGGCTAGCTTGATCTTTACTGTCTTACTCCGTATTTAACACTAATCACCCTTCCAAACTAGCTCGAGAATAGATCACATATTTTTAGAATCCCATTTATAAATTTAATTGGTGTTACGATTTTCACGGTAAACAGGTGCCCTAACGCAGCATAATCCGTTAGGTGGTGACTCTTCAAAACCCAAATTCCCAAAAGGAAATGAGTTATTACCCCCCATGAAATGTCGACACCCGGACTTTCCCGTCAAAAAGTGAGGAAAAAGGGGGCGCGACAAGTATAATGGTCCTTTTGAGGTGCTTAAGAGAGTTGGAGAGGTGGCCTACAGACTTGCCTTGCCACCTAGTTTATCGGGAGTTCATCCAGTTTTTCATGTTTCTATGCTTAAAAGTATTATGATGATCTGTCACATATTTTGGACTTCAACATAATGCATTTAGATGCGAATTTCAATTATGATGTGGAGCTGGTCGCTATTTTGGATCGGCAGGTTTGAAAGTTGAGGTCGAAGAATATAGCACTAGTGAAGGTTCATTGGAGAGGTCAGCCGGTCGAGGAGGCTACTTGGGAGACCAAGTAGGAGATGCGGAGCATATAACCTAACCTTTTTGAGACCCCATGTATGATTCTAGACTCGTTCGAGGACGAACGTTGTTTAAGAGGGGGAGAATGTAACGACTCGGCCGATCGTTGAGTACTATAGCCATGTTTCCCTTATTTGATGCTTTAAATATGTGTATTTTTGGTTACATAAATTTTTGGGGTTTTGGTTTGGTTTCAGGGAGGTTTTTGAGTAAATTGGGACACTTAGACTCAAGATTGGAAGTTTAAGTTGTAAGCGTTTACTAGAGTACGACTTTTGTGGGATGACTCCGGAATGGAGTTTTGATGGTTCCAATGCATACTTTTGGTGATTTTGAACTTAGGCGTACGTCCAAATGTGGATTTGGAGGTCCGTTGATTTGTTTGGTGCTTTTGGCGAAAGTTGAAAAGTTAAAACTTTCAAAGTTTGATAGGTTTGATCGAGAGTTCACTTTGTTGATATAAGGTTTGAATTTTTATTCTGGGAGTTGGAATAGTCCGTTATGTCATTTGAGGCTGGTATGCAAAATTTGACATCATTAAGAATTTATTTGATATGGCTCTGCATGAGTTCTGGAAGTTGGAAGTTCATTAGTTTTCTTAGGCTTGAATTAAGGTGCGATTCATGATTTTGATGTTATTTTATATGGTTTGAGGCCTCGTGTTGGTTCGTGTATTGTTTTAGGACTTTTTGGCATGTTTGTACGGGGTCTCGAGGACCTCAAGTGTGATATGAATTGAGTTCGGACAATTTTTTGACTTGTTGCATTACTGATGAAAATCTGGACTTCTGATGTTTTCACATCTGCGGGGGTTTTGCCAAAGATGCAGCTAGGTAAGCACAGGTGCGAGTGTGAGCCTGTCAAAGGAAGTCCACAAGTGCGACATATAGGACGCAGAAGCGGAGCGGTAGGTGCAGCCACTTGCCCGCAAAAGCGCGCTCGTAAGTGCGAAGGTGAGGTCCGTAAAAGTGGATGGTTGGGGATTAATGAGTTTCCACATCTACGATAGATTTTCCGATGATGTAGCGTCGTAGCGCGGCCATTTGGACCGAAGATGCGTTTTGCTGGACAGAATACATAAGTCGAAGGGTTTGATCTTGTTTTAATTTTTTGAGTTGTGAAGCTCGGTTAGAGGTGATTATTTAAGGCCTTTCCATCACAATTGAAGAGTATGTGATCTTTACATAATTTTGGTGTTAGTATTAGATTACCCATTGACTATTACACCTACTTTATGAGGATATAAAGTGAGATTTGGGAGTTTTGGAATACGTTATTGGAGAGTGATCTGCAGCCCACGAAGTATCCATCACGTTCATCTATGTTGTCATGTTTATTTTTACATTCCAGACAAATATTTTACTAGTATTGTACTTTTTAGTATATGCTCATGCACTTGACACCGGGTTTTGGGAGTTTATACTATATGTTATTGTTGTATAATATTGTCGCCATTTCCTTTTCATATTTAATAAATGTTTGTATCGCCATGGTTTTCTCCCTATTGATTTTTTTTATTTAATAAAATTCATGATTTTAAAAGTAATAAAATGAATAATTAGGCCGATAGTTCACCGTTGGCTTGCCTGATGGCTAAGTTAGACGCCATCATAGCCTGTAGTGGGAATTGGGCCATGACATTTACAACACACAACATTCTTCGCAATAGAGGAAGACCCTAGTGACCAGGTTCGATTTTGAATGGGTGCATTGTATTATTCCTGCAATAGACTGTCTCTATTTAACATCTTTGTTGGTCTTGGTATAACACGAAAATTAAATAGATGGAATGCATCAGGTAAAGAATAATTAGCGATTGAATTATCCTGAGGCATCGAAGACTTGGCTTTAAGTCTAGTGACAATATAATAAGAAGGAGCAGCTAAGGCTAGAGATGAATTTTTTTTTTAGGAACTATAGCAGTAGATTGAACAACAATTGGACTTGAAGATAAAGTTTGATTCGTAGGAAGGTGAGGTAGATCAGCTATTATATCAATAGAGGGAAGGTTTTATGGAGAAGGGATATTAGATGTACTAAAGGTACTAGGAGATGGAGAAGACGAATCAGAATTTAGTGAACTAGAGGGTGAGACAGAATGGCCCCTACAATTAAAAGCATGAGTAGAATTAGTGTGACAATGACATGAAGAAACCATTGGTAGTGAATGAAAAGGAATAGACAAAGAAGAATAATTAGGGGAAGTTGGTTTATTTAGGGAAGAAAAAGGAAATGGTGCTTCATAAAAATTTATATCTCAAGCTATGTTGACTCGTCCACTTGGTACGTGAAGACACTTATAACCTTTGCAATGAAGATTATATCCTAAGAACATACATTGAAGAGTTCTAAACTACAATTTATGCTTATTATAAAGTCTCAAGCAAGGGTAGCACGTGTAACGAGACACCTTTAGTGATAATAACACAGATAGCAGAAGACGTTACCTAGGGAGAGAGAATAATAAAAATAAGATATCATGAAACAGACGAACAAAGATTCAAGTTAATGAAAATTGAATCCTTTTTAAATATTAAAAAAAACAAGGCATATGTTATTGAATAAAGAAGAATAGGGGATGCTTGGATTCTGGAAAGAAAAAGAACACAGTCTCAAGTATTTAAAAATTGAAGCAGTGAATCATACGTAGAAGAAGAAGAATATGAGGAAGAGATTATATAAGGAATCTTACAATTGAAGACATCCAATTTGAAGATTCGGGCTTCAGATATTTCGAAAACGACTTTCAGGGCCCGCTATGGTCACTATGAGTTTATAGTGATTTCTTTTGTGCTGACCAATGCCCCAGCAGCCTTTATGCACTTGATGAATAGTGTATTTCAGCCGTATCTTGATTCTATCATCATTATAATTATTGACAATATATTGGTGTATTCTCGCACTTAGGAGGATCATGAGCAACAGTTGAGGATCGTGCTCCTGACTTTGAGGGAGAAGAAGCTATATGCTAAGTACAAGTGTGAGTTTTGGCTTGATTCGGTGGCATTCTTAGGTCATGTAGTATCCAACGAGGGGATTACGGCGGATCTGAAGAAGATTGAGGCAGTTCAGAGTTGGCCCTGACTGTCTTTTTCTACTGAGATCTGGAGTTTCCTTGGGTTGGCTGGAAATTATCATCATCTTGTGGAGGGATTTTCATATATTGCAGCCACATTGACCATATTGATGTATAAGGGTGCCTATTCAGGTGGTCTGATGAGTTGATGAGAGCTTTCAGAAACATAAGACTTCCTTGATTACAACTATAGTTCTGATTTTGCATTCAGGATTGAATTCCTATATAGTCTTTTGTGATTGTTCTCTGATTGGCATTGGGTGTGTGTTGGTGTATGAGGGAAGAGTAATTGCTTATGCTTCTCGTCAACTAAATCCCCATGAGAAGAACTACCATGTACATTATTTAGAGTTAGCAGCCATTGTTTACGAGCTGAAGATTTGGAGACATTATCTTTATGGTGTGTCTTGTGGGGTGTTCACAGACCACAGGAGTCTCTAGCACTTATTCAAGCAGAAGCAACTGAACTTGAGGCAATGGAGGTGGTTATCGCTACTAAAGATCTATGATATCACTATTTTTAGTCTCGTTTCCCTTATTTGATGCTTTAAATATGTGTATATTTGGTTACATAAATTTTCGAGGTGTTTGGTTTGGTTTTAGGGAGGTTGTGGAGTAAATTGGGACACTTAGTCCCGTGTTTACCGTGAAAATGGTACAACAATTAAATTTATTATATGGGACTCTAAAGATATGTGATCTATTCCCAAGCTAGTTTGTTAGAGCAGATGATGCTAGTATTATAAATTTTAATGATGGGGGGACTTCGAGGTTGTCACGACCCGGATTCCCCATCCTCGGGGGTCGCGATGGCGCCTACTAATAGGAGCTAGGCAAGCCAACTTAATCAACCATTTTAATTAAATACCTATTCCTTTTTAATAATTAACCGCATTAAATAAAGGCGACGAATTAAATCATAAGCGGAAGACTTAAATATAGATAAAAGATCGATAATACAGAAGTTCCAACACAAATATCTCTACCCCGGGACTGGAGTCACATACTCACGAACATCTAAGGAGTACTACATACAAAGTATGAAAGAAACATAATCTGTTTAATCTCGGGTACAATGAGATGACAGCCAAATGTAAGGATAGAAGGGAGACGTCGGGCCTGCGGACGCCTGCAAGCTACCTCGGGTCTCGTCTGGACTGAAGTTCGCCCCGTCTAAAGCTGCTGCTGCTGCTCATACCTCGGATCTGTGCAAAAAATGCACAGAGTGTAGCATCAGCACAACCGCCCCAACGTCTGGCTCTAACGGTGCCCCAGTCTACCCCAGCCGAAGTAG
>NW_017688197.1:0-4004 GCF_001879085.1 Nicotiana attenuata
ATACCGTACTCAGTTTCATCATGAAGAAAGGAGAAATTCCAGGAGGTTAGAAACCGAGGATGGTAATAGGTGACTTCAATGCAGTGTTAAGTGCAGAGGACAGAATAGGTGGAAAGGAAGTATCATGGGCTGAAGTGGTGGATTTTCACAACTGTGTAATGGAGTGTGGATTAATGGAATTGCCTGCACAAGGGAATAGGTATACCTGGAGTGATAAACATGAGGAGCATAGGATATTCTTAAAAATTGATTGGATTTTTATCAATGATCAATGGCTTACTACTATGCCAGAGTGTGCTGCCAGGTTTCTGAATGAAGGAATAAGTGATCATTGTCCAGCAAAGGTGACCTTTGTAGAAGAGAGGCAAAGAATCAGAAGGGCTTTTCAATATTGTAATAATTGGGCAAAACATCCACATTTCATGAGGATAGTCAAAGAAGGTTGGGAAATCAATCTGGAAGGGTGCAAAATGTTTAAGGTTGTTAAAAGGCTGAAGATGCTAAAGAAGGGACTAAGAGCATTAAATGCTCAGGCTTTTAATAACATATTGACAGAAACAAATGAATATAGGGATAATCTAAAGAAGGCTCAAGAGCAATTACAGAGAAATCCCTTAAATGTGGAATATCAACAAGTTGAAGCTGCAGCATATCAGAAGTTCAGGAGTTCCTCATATTTAGCTGAAGAATACTTACAACAAAGGAGCAAAGCAACATGGATAAGATTGGGAGATGATAATACCAAGTATTTTCACTAAGTAATCAAACATAGGAAATTGAAGCAGGCAGTCACACAGATAAAAGACAGCTCAGGCAACTGGACAACAGATCAAGATAGAATTGCGGATACATTTGTTGAGTATTATGAGAACCTACTAGGGAGGACAGCAAGTGACAGAGTGGTGACTTTCAGGAGTATAATTAGAAATGGAAGCAGATTATCAGAAACTCAGCAAGATGAACTAACACAACCTTTCTTGAGAAGGGAAGTGAAGCAAGCTATGTTCCAGATAGACAGTAATAAGAGCCCTGGTCCAGATGGATTTGGGAATGGTTTTTATAAAGCTGCATGGCTAATAGTGGGAGATGATATTACTGAAGCAATATTGGAGTTCTTTCAGAATGGAAGATTGCTTAGACAGATAAACACTACCAACATTGCTTTGATACCCAAAGTGGAGGCTCCTGAGAATGCAAGCCAATTTAGATCTATTGCATGTTGTAATGTACTATATAAATGTATATCAAAGATGATATGCTCTAGATTGAAGCCTGCAATTAGCTATATAGTAGCAAAAAACCAATCAGCATTTGTACAAGGAAGATCTATGATGCATAATGTGCTAATATGTCATGATCTACTTAGACATTATAATAGGAGGACTACTCCTAGATGTCTAATGAAGATTGATCTAAGAAAGACTTATGACATGGTTAGCTGGGAGTTTCTAGAGAAGCTTTAAGAGGATATGGCTTCCCTGACAAATTTATACAGTGGATTATGATATGTGTTTCTACTGCAAAGTTCACAGTCAAAGTTAATGGAGAAGGGGATGGATATTTTGATGGCAGGAGAGGACTGAGACAAGGTGACCCTATGTCACCATTGTTATTTGTCTTGGTCATGGAGTATCTGTCCAGAACATTGAGTATAATAAGCAGGTTACCGAATTTCAGATTCCATCCTATGTGCAAAGAGATCAAGCTGACTCATCTTATTTTTGCTGATGATCTGATGATATTTTGCAAAGGCAATACTAGTTCTGTGAATAGAGTGATGGAAGCCCTAGATCACTTCAGTAAAGTTTCAGGTTTGATTGCCAACATGGAGAAGTCAAATATCTTTGTAGCTGGAGTTGAAGATGAAATTAAAACACAATTGCTGAGCAGAACTAAATTTATTGAAGGAGTGTTTCCTATCAAATATTTGGGACTACCTCTATCACCTAGGAGATGGAACAAGATGGACTGCCAGATGCTGATTGGAAAGATCACACAAAGAATTAGCTAGCGTTTGGACATGGATTTAGTTGAAACTTGAAAAAATAATTTTTGAAGTAGTTTTGAAAAATAATTTTTGGAAGATGAAATTATGTTTGGAGATGCATTTTATTTGAAAAAAATTTGAAATTTTGTGAGTGGGAGAACAATTTTCACCCAAAACCTACCCTAAGCTAGATTTGGGAACTTGAAAAATAATTTCAGAAATTTTTCAAAAATAGATCATTAATCTATGAACAAACAATGTTTTCAAAAAAGATTTGAAAAAATGGTGCCAAAATGTATGGCCAAACGGGGCCTTAGTGTCACATATTCTAAACAATTGTCATATGCAATAAAATACTAATCAAGCTACACTTATATGTATTCTAATCATATTCTTACATGCAAACTTCTCACCACTTTCCTAACATGATAAGATTAGAAAGACTGATTATTATTGCCGCGTGATTATGTCGGCTGATCCTTTAATTAGTTGATAATTATTGCAAACAAACCGGCGTGATTATGTCGGAAGATACTTTGATAATCTAATCGTAGATAGAAAATAATTAATTAATTTCTTGTGAGAATTAGGAAAAGAAGGTTTTGGTTATTTTCAAATTTTTATTGCCGTGCTTTCTTATCCGAAGAGCTTTTATTATTTAACAAATTTTGAATAGCCTAAAATCGTTAGTCTAACGCGGGTAATAGTTGACTGAAGTTACTTCTATTACGATTTTTAAGCAAAACTCGAATCATCAAATCGTATAAAACATTTTAAAAAAGTAGTCCACTTTGATAATCAACTGGTGGAGGGAATAGACTAATTTGGAAATAAAGATTAGAGTCGTATAAAATTACTTGAGTAGGTTCCATTAAACTTATGAAACCACTTTATATCAAGCTTGGAGATCCTAAGCTAATTCCAACAACTCTTTATTTATTTATTTATTTAACGGTCAGTCTGCTTCTTCATATTTCCCTTGCTTAGTTTTCCTTTATTATCTGATTTTTTTTCTTCTTCAAAACTTTATTGTTTGATCACAGAGTATAGAAAGGGAGAAGCAATTAAATACAGGATAATAATGGCCCAAAATGTAATTAGCTTAAACTATGTTGTTACAATGGTAAGAACTAAAAAGTATGTTAGATAAGCACAAAAGGGATTCGGAAATTTTGATTCAATATGGCATGTTTATCTACATGAATTTTGTTGAGATATAGTACTTACATAAATTATCTCAGGATATTATATGTCATGATTTACTGAAAGTCATTCTATGTTCATTATTATAAATAACTCGGAGTAAAAGGATTTATATATCTAACTTTTTTCATGTGAATTAAAATATAATCTCTTAGTTTATGAAACAAAGTTTTAAAAATTAGAAGCTATGTAAAAAGTTATATAAATCACTATCTTTTATAGCTAAAATATTTAGAAAAAAAGTTTCAAAAAATCGTCCTTAAGGAGAAAACATTTTGATGCTTCAAATATTAACATCATTTTTATTGGGCCTGGACAGTTTCAAATTTGATCATTTTGAAGCCAAAATTTCACGGTATAGCAAGTTTTCGGACTGGTCAATCAAAAATAGCCAGCGTTTACCAAGTCAATGAAAAATAGCCACCGTTTTGCTGCAATAGAGAGCGGTCCAGCATAATATACTGGAGTTCGGTGCACTTGTGTATGAACTCCAGCATATTATGCTGGACCGGTATACTTTGCTGGCTCCAGTATAATATACTGGAGACTGGAGCACTGGTGCTCCAAACTCCAGTATATTATACTATACTTGCTGGAACTCCAGTATATTATGCTGGAGTTCTAGTGTATTTATGCTAGAACTCCATCATATTATGCTGGAATTCCAGCATACTATCCTGGAACTCCAGTATAATATGCTGGAGTTCAAGTATACTTATGCTGGAACTCCAGCATAATATACTGGAGTATTTTCCGGGTTTTGAACAGTGTTTTCGCTCGTATTTATCTTTACATAAAAAGTGGCTAAATTTCG
>NW_017688197.1:5217-5999 GCF_001879085.1 Nicotiana attenuata
GTGGTATGGGGACCACAGGTGCGGCACCGCAGAAGCGTTTGGAGGACCGCAGGTGCGGTCTGAGGCGAAATTGGGATTTGGTCGCAGATGCGGCCCAGGCACCACAGAAGCGGCACCGCATCTGCGTACAAGAGGTCGTAGGTGCGGAATTGTTGGTTTAATGAAAAGTTGCCATTGTGTGCCTATTGTCATGCTTATGGGCATGGGGGGAGGTATGTAGAAGGGGGGAAAAGCAAGATGTTCCACGGGATAAGGTAATAACTACAACAGAAATGGTGCAGAAGAAGCAACGAGGGAATGATACAGGGAAGATGAAAAAGGATAAGGAGCAGGTGGAAATGCCTCAGCAACAAGCATCAACTAGTTCAGAATGGATCACTCCGGCAAGAACTGGAAGAGGCTTACCCAAACAAAACCTACAAATAGAAAAGTCCAATTCTCATCAAATATTGGACAAACATGTTGCTGCTAATACGTTAGAACCTGTTAATAAACTGGCCACTGGAGAGAAAGGGGGAGGTGGAACCATGTCCCAGATAGGGAATGTTTAACTTACATTGTTGAATGTTAGGGGCTTGAATGCCCCAAATAATCAGAAAGAAGTTAAAATCCTCTGCAATAAAGTTAAGGCTTGTATAGTAGGTCTGTTGGAAACAAAAATAAAGAAGGAGAAGATAGAACAAATTGTTGGTAGTTTGTTTCGAGGTTGGCAGTATATTACCAATCTTGAAGCACACTATAGTGGAAGAATCTGGTTAACATGGAGGCAGGATTACTATGAT
>NW_017688198.1:0-1432 GCF_001879085.1 Nicotiana attenuata
GTAGGTAATCTACAGTGTGTAAGTAACCATAGAAAATATTTTATTTTATTCGGGGCTGGTACTTTCCATATCCAGTAGTATGGGTAGAGGTGCAGTTGATGAGAGTTGGAATGGAGAAATAGTTGGTAGGCAGTGGATGTACTGAAGTTTCCATTGGATGTGGGATACCAGTAGGGTATGTCTCTGGCACTAGGGCAAGGGGATAAGTAAGTGTCCTGGATAAGAAAATGTTGAAGAGAGATGGTGGATTCATGTTGTTGCAGGGGCCTATGTATTAGTGATCTAAGTGAAAGGTGAGGGGAGATTTATTTGTCTTGCCAGAGTAGTATCTGTTGACCATTGGCTATATTCTATGTAGTCCCACGTTGTAGGATTTTGCCTTTGTGAATGCTTTTCCAAATGTACGAATCATTCGTAGTAGTGGACAAAATTTCTTCTTTTTCAAGCCTAAAACTGTTAACTATATTTCTACTAGTAGTTATTCCTTTATGAAAGAACATCCACATTGAGCACTGACCATTTGATAATAAGATTCAAGGCATTATTTATCAGATTCACCACATCTGCCTGATTCTCAAATACTTTTCCTTATACTTTCACACTTCCTTTCTAATGAGAATTTATTTCCAAAATATATGGAATCTTGCAAATAGCTACAGATTCAAGGCAAGTTATTTGTAAATAAAACTCATATATCAAAGCAATATTCGGCATATATCAACATATCATCCATACTATTGCTTGTCCATATGACAATAAATTTATTTTTCGTCAAAACTTTTAAAATGCAATAAAATAGTTTCGGACATGGAAAAGGGACAAAACTATCCCTATCGTTTGGTAAATGGTTTATAAATACCCTCCATCCATCTATCCGTTCAAAAAAACACACGAAGTTAATTCTATTAACAAAATACCCCGCGACTAACGACAGAACTGATGGAGTGTGTTTTTTTGAACGAATAGATGAACGAGGGTATTTATAAACCATTTAGCAAACGATAGAGATTTTTAATTGGGCCACGTGGCAATCTTTGACTGGAACAAAAAATGGATATTATTTCAACCCATTTACCTTATCTGACCCATTTACAAAAATGGGTAGTATCTATCACACCCATTCTCACTCATCTGATCTCCCCCTTTCTTCTTCTCCAATTGGGACACTGCATACACACAATAACAAATTAATTAAAGAATAGATAAATCCCAAAATTAAATAACCCGAAATTCAAACCAGATTCTGAAATTTCTCCAATCAAACTCAGGATAAGTATTGAAACTCTTAAATGGAAAATCAACAGATACATTTGGGTTGTTAAGTAAGAAGACAAGGATCAAAACAAACCAAAAATCTGAAACAAAAAAACTGAGCCCAAATGCTAAAATTGTCCAAATATATCAATCAAATCTAGGAGAAATATTGAAACTT
>NW_017688198.1:4341-5999 GCF_001879085.1 Nicotiana attenuata
CTAAAACACAAGAGGCGATTTTCCAAAGACCATTTCTTCCCCAAAACCTTGGTGAGTGATTCTAAACTAGTTTCTTTCAATCTTTCACTTCATTTTACAAGATTTCAACCTAAAATCTAAGGTTTTCATGGTGGAATTGGGGATTTTTAGGTAGAAACTAGGAATTTCAAAAATTGGGGATTTAGACCTCAAATTGAGGTTGGATTCCAAAATCAATTATATATCCAGGCTCGGGGGTGAATGGGTTATCAGTTTTTGGTCCAAATTTCGGGTTTGGACCAAGCGGGCCCGGGTGTTGACTTTTTATTGACTTTTTCAATAATGGCCTAAATTGAATCCTTTGCAATCGTGGGTAGTTCCTAAGGCTTAAATTGAATCGTTTGGTTGGTAATTTGCTAGATGATATTGGTTTGGAGGCTTGTTTGAGGAAAAGCTATGGTTGAGCTTTGAGTTTGGTCGTTGGAGCGAGGTAAGTGTCGTGGTTAACCTTGGCTTGAGGGATTAGGTCTTATTTGCCTATGTGATACGTGTTTGAATGTTGAGTACAACGTATAGGTGAGGTGACGAGTACCTATGCGTTGTTCTCGAGTCATAGCATGCGAGTGAGTCTTATTCCTGAAATCATAGCTTTCCGTGATCATGTTACCCATGATTAGACTAGTTTATCGTTATGTTGATCGTTTTTATTATATTTGACGGACTTTGGTATTGATTGAGTATTGATTCAAAGTTGATGTTGGTATTGTGGAACCAAATGTTGAAGTAAGACTTGTTCTTGATATTTCTATCTCCCTGTGTTATTGTTCCTTGTTTTGGTGAAGGAGAGTGTTAATGCACGAAGGGTGATGTCGTGCCATGATTTGTGAGTGTTAATGCACGAAGGGTGATGTCGTGACATGATTTGTGAGTCTTAATGTACGAAGGGTGATGTCGTGCCATATTGTGAGTGTTAATTCACGAAGGGTGATGTTGTGACATGACTTTGTGAGTGTTAATGCACGAAGGGTGATGTCGTGCCATTTCTTTTTGATTCATATGGTGAGGTTGAGAGTAAAAACACGAAGGGTGATGCCGTGTACTTTCTCTTGCTGTGGTTACTTGTCCTTATCTGTTCTAATTATATCGGTTGATCAAAGTTCTTAATTCTGTTGTGATCCCCTCAGCATGTCTCCCTCCCAATATTAGTCGTCTTGTTTCTTTTATTGCTGTAATTGGTATATATATATATATATATATATATATATATATATATATATATAATATTCTGCACAAGTTTGTTTTGTGGGTGTCTTGTCTTTGCCTCGTCACTACTTCGCCGAGGTTAGACTCGACACTTACTAGTATATGGGGTCGGTTGTATTGATACTGCACTCTGCACTTTCTGTGCAGATTTTGATGTCGGTCCGAGCTGATCCCGAGTTTAGCTGTTGGCTTCATCTGATCGGAGACCCAAGGTAGACCTGTTGGCGTCCGTAGGCCCTGGCGTCCCCTTCTATATATTCTCTTGTGACGACCCAAAGGGTCATCACTTGTTTCCTTACTCATTTTGTGCTTCTGAGCCCTTGAAAACCTCATTTGGGGTTGCCTAGATTTGCGTGCGCAGTCCGGGCGCGTAGCCGGAAAGCTTAAATATGAATTTTGTGAGAAAAATGCTAAAT
>NW_017688199.1:0-804 GCF_001879085.1 Nicotiana attenuata
ATGGCTCAACTTCCCTACCTCCATATCAACCTTTTTCCCAAAATTCAACGCATAACCCTCAGGCATCTTCAACTTCGTTACCCAATCACAAATCTGCCGTCTTTCCTCCAAAGTGAATGTGTAACTTGCTTCGGGCTTGAACACCTTACCATTGTTTGTTGTCTGCAAGTATAATTCAGGCCGCCTGCAATATTCTTGTAAGTCCATTCTAGCCTTCGCATTATCCTTTGTCATACCTTTAACATCCATCACTGTGTTGAACAAATTGTCAAAATAGTTCTTCTCAATATGCATGACATCAAGGTTGTGACGGAGAAGATTATCCTTCCAATACGGCAACTCCCAAAATATACTCTGTTTCGTCCAATTATGAGTAACACCGTATCCGGGGAATTTATAAGGTGGAACTTCAGTAACTTTACTGAACTTCTGGACCCTCTCCCAAATTTCCTCACCTAAAAGTATCAGAGGCGGGAAATCACATTCGAATTTATTCCTTTTAAATGCATTTTTCATCCTTCTAAACTCATGATCGGGAGGCAAGAATTGACGATGACAATCAAACCATGATTGCTTTCGGCCATATTTCAAAGTGAACGCTTTACTATTTTCCATGCAGTAAGGACAAGCTAGCTTACCAGCAGTCATCCACCCAGACAACATTCCATACGCAGGAAAATCATTAATTGTCCACATTAAATTAGCACACAAAATGAAATTCTGCTTGGTTGATATGTCATATGTTTCAACACCATCGTACCACAATTGTTTTAGCTCATCAATCAAAGGTTGCAAATATACATC
>NW_017688199.1:5350-5999 GCF_001879085.1 Nicotiana attenuata
TACTATTTTATTTAGTTTCGGATTGGAACCTTGATATTTGCTATTTTAATCGTATTACTTGTTAACGGATTGCGTATTTGGGTTGAGAGTATTTAAATTGGTCGGGCTTGCCTGGCACTAGTGTTGGGCACCATCACGACCGGGATTGGGGTCGTGACAGTGTTCCATCACATCAAAAAACCCAAATGGAAATATCTTTTCCATCTTAGTAGAAGTTACACGAATGTTTTGATCCATCCGTTGTAGGTTTTCTTCCCTTAATGTGGAAGAACACAAGTCTTTGAAAAACAAACTAATCTCTGTGATGGGTTTCCAGATTTGTTCAGGCAAACCAGAAAATGCAATAGGCACTAAGGTCTCCATGAAAACATGACAATCATGACTTTTCAAATGGCTCAACTTCCCTACCTCCATATCAACCTTTTTCCCAAAATTCAACGCATAACCCTCAGGCATCTTCAACTTCGTTACCCAATCACAAATCTGCCGTCTTTCCTCCAAAGTGAATGTGTAACTTGCTTCGGGCTTGAACACCTTACCATTGTTTGTTGTCTGCAAGTATAATTCAGGCCGCCTGCAATATTCTTGTAAGTCCATTCTAGCCTTCGCATTATCCTTTGTCATACCTTTAACATCCATCACTGTGTTG
>NW_017688200.1:0-870 GCF_001879085.1 Nicotiana attenuata
CACTCAGGTTCTTTTCTATACAAGCGTACACATTTGGGGTTACATTCTGCCCTTCACCCATTTATTCTTAAACTTCAAAAAGAAAAATCTACCTAAAAGAAGAAAACAAAATAAAATAAAAATCCTACATGGACTACTTCCCTCAAGAGTATTGTCCACCTAGTCCGTCATCAGGAAAAGTCCTCTACCAGTCGATTTTTTTTTCTTTTCTTTTTTCTTTTTTTTTATTTGACTTAGACCCTTAAGAAACCTGTCAAAAAGTGTCCGTCGTTGGGCCAAGTCAGCTAATCCTAATATAACAAACTCACACACACACAACATATTACTCTAATGATACAGCACAACAACATACATCTATATACATTACCATACACAGTCAGAGCAATTCTCCCACCCCACACTTAAAACAATGGCATGTCCCCATGTCATCAGAATATAGAGAAAAGAACAGAAGGGTGAGAAAACTTCCCTGAAACTCAATCTGAGTCGGAGACGGTACTGGGATCGACATGGCATGCCCTTCCCAATGCACGCAGCCAAGCCATAAACTTGTTCTCAGATCTAGCTTGCCGCTGGGACATGGCGTCCAACCTTGTGTGTAGACCATCCACCGAGGTGCGAAGATCCGCAACCTCTTCCTCCAATGAACGCAATATAGGCCGGGAGGACTGGGAGCGAGATAGGTCCGCTCCAGCCCGAGAGTGCCAAGAGGGTCCAGCACTGTCTACAGACCGCCTAGATTGTGCCATAGGGACCGGATCGTCTTCCTCATCATCAATCTCAATGGTAGTGCGAGTGCCCCTCCCCACTCTGATACTGGAAGCTTTGAAAGCTGCTTTTGGGGGCAAGTCACCATCAGCAGGGTTGGTA
>NW_017688200.1:5358-5999 GCF_001879085.1 Nicotiana attenuata
GGAATTTCTTCATCCACTTTGCAATCCAAAATTCAAAAATTGCAGGGAACACGAATTTCCCCAACCTGAATAAGCACATCATCAAGAATCCCAAATGGACGCTTAACAGTCCTGTCAGCCAGCTGCAATAACATAGAAGTAGGTCCAGCTCTGCCAATGCCTAACCTCTTATAAATGACCAGGGGCATGAGATTAATGTTGGCCCCTAAATCACAAAGTGCCTTAGCAAATGCATAGTTCCCAATGGTGCATGGAATTGTAAAACTACCTGGATCAGATAGTTTTTCAGCAACAGGTCTAGATACCACTGCACTACATGTCTGAGTAAGGGTCACAGTCGATAAGTCTTGAAAGTCAAACTTCCGAGACATCAAGTCCTTCATCATTTTAGCATATCCTGGCATCTCCTTTAGAGCTTCAATCAGTGGAATGTTTATCTGGATTTGTTTGAGCATCTCTAGGAACTTTTTGTACTGCTCCTCTTTTTGATGCTTGGCCAACCTTTGCGGGAATGGTGCAGGAGGTCTTTTCTTCCCAATCACGTGAGGTTTCTCCTTTTCAGCTACTGTCTCAACTATCGGTTCCGTTGCTGTCTCAATTACTGGCTCAATTACTGTCTCAGTCTCTTGCTGCATATTCTT
>NW_017688201.1:0-1057 GCF_001879085.1 Nicotiana attenuata
AGGTAAAAATAGGTACGATCCATATATGGGACCTGCAAGAAAAGACTCACGGTCAAAGGAGGATAATCAACGATATGATCAAAAATCGAGGAACAGGGAAGCTGGTTCTTCATCAAGGTTCAGAAATGACCGATACAGACAAGAGTCGGGAGATGATGGCAGAGGTTTAAAAGCGAGATTCGGTGGGTATAATTTCAATGTTACTACCTCTGAGCTCGTAGCTGTTTTAAGAAGCATGGGAGACAAGGTACGGTGGCCAAAATAGATGCGGTCAAATCCAAATAGGCACAATCCAGATCATTGGTGTGAATTTCACAATGATCACGGGCACAAGACTTCAGAATGTAGATTCTTACAAAGTGAAGTGGATCATCTATTGAAACAAGGGTATCTCACTGAGTTATTTAGTGAGAAAGGTAAGCAAGCCTATATGAAAAATAGGCAAGAGCCACCAAAACCCCCATCACCCAAGAGAACCGTGAATGTTATAAGTGGGGAAGAAGATATTTATGGTGTAATATATACGACTTCCAACAAGGTTTCGAAAGTAACGATTACACATGGGAAACGGGCACAGCAGGTTTTAGAAAATGAAAGTATTTCTTTCGATGATGCAGATACTGAAGGAGTGATGGCCCCCCACAACGACGCACTGGTAATATCTTTACTTATACACAACACTAATGTAAAACGAGTTTTGATTGATCCAGGAAGTTCCGTAAATATTATACTACTAAGGGTATTACGTGAAATGCAAGCTGAAGACCAAATGATACCGAAGGCGCATACCTTGTCCGGGTTCGACAATTCAAGTGTGGTAACAAAAGGAGAGGTAGTTCTAACAACTTTTGCTGCAGGTGTTGTTAAAGAAACTAAATTTCAGATAGTAGATATGGAAATGGCTTATAATATGATCATGGGGAGACCTTGGATCCATGATATGGAGGCTGTCCCATCAACTCTACATCAAGTTATTAAATTCCCATCTCCATGGGGAATATGCCAAATCAGAGGCGATCAACAAACATCTAGAAGCATTAATTCCGTTGTAGATTCA
>NW_017688201.1:5267-5999 GCF_001879085.1 Nicotiana attenuata
AACCCTTCTAGTACATGAAGATAGGGTCATGACGATATACTGAAATGGGTTATAAGTAAAAAACCTTGTTTGAATTATATTTATTTGCAAAAATTTGTTACAAGAAAAACAGTTACGAGAAAGTTATAGATGTATTTTAATACATGTAATATTCAAAAGCTTGTCAAAGTTCGTGAATAAAAACTTGTCAAAGTGGTTCCAAGCGAAACATGTGTGTTCCTATTTCTTTCATCGTATTGTAACACCATTATGAAGTTGAGACGTCTTCTTTATTAAGTGTCGATATATATAAAAGGGCCCTCTTTTATAAGCCTCATGTTAATAAGTCATGAGAAGGATCATAAAGCATTTTCAAAGTTTAAAAATGCTAAACTATTCTATAAGTCCTAAATAGATAAGAAAAAGGCAAGAATAGAACATTTTGAAGTACTAATAAACTTCTTTATATAGTTAAAAAGACTAAGTAAAAACTTAGTCAACAAAAAGAAATTTTTACAAGTGCCCCATTATGATAACTGGGGACTTTTTCCACCAATCAACAAAGCAAATAAAAATAAAGTTTGAAAACATAAACTGATCACTGAGGGGCTGGAGCATTAGAAGTTGTGATATCAGCTTCACTTTCAGGAACGGTAACTTCTGAAGAAACAGCAACAGAAGCGGTTTCAGCTGGGATTGAAATGGTAGATTCTTCGAGGGGAGCAAGAGCCACGAAAGCGTCAGCTTCCTCAA
>NW_017688202.1:0-731 GCF_001879085.1 Nicotiana attenuata
GAGATGTTTTTATGTCAGCAACAGAAGCCCAAGCTTATGGAATTGTTGATCTTGTAGCGGTTGAATGAAAATAACATGGATTTCGCGCAAATCTGTGATTTGAGATTTTATCTTCGAATTGAATATTCTATTAAATAGTAAATAGAAGTAATTCATCATCATTCGGTTAGGATCAATCTAAACCAACCCATCATATTATGTATACGATTCAACATGCCAACTATTAAACAACTTATTAGAAATACAAGACAGCCAATCAGAAATGTCACGAAATCCCCCGCTCTTCGGGGGTGCCCTCAGCGTCGAGGGCCACCGATCTCCTTTTGCGGGAAACCAAACCCCCGTCGCTCGGCGATGACTCCTTTTCTTCGTCTACTAGATGATGCAAAAGGGAAGTCGGGAGTTCTGCTGCAGATGTAGTCTATGACCAAGAAGACCTAGCTGCGGCAGAAGAAGGAACAAAAGCAGACAACTGGGCAGGCCTGGTCGCGGTCACAACGGGAACAGACTCCAAAGAAGAAGCAGCCTTCCTCTTACGAAATACAGGAGGAGGAGCTCTCGGTCTCCTCGAAGACCCCTCGGGCTGAAAACGAAGATTAAAACGATTTTCACTTCCTATACAAAACTATAGCGAGCAGGCGACCATGAGTTCAAAATAGTATAGATAAAAAACTACTTGAACTCACTGGTCAAGAAAGACGCAGGCCCGAATTCTGAGATGGTAGCCATTC
>NW_017688202.1:5324-5998 GCF_001879085.1 Nicotiana attenuata
GTTAGTACGTAACGTAAGGTTACGTTTACGAATTTTGTTTAGAGTTAAGTTAATATCCTTTACGGTTTACGTTAGGAGGGTTAACAATATTAAATTCTTGCAATTCACATTAGGTTTCGTTTGCTTTCTAATTTCATTTATATTTGGATTTCTCTTTTCAGGTTTAGGAATGATTTTTATTTAATAAAATTAAGGTTTTTTTGTTAATAGACTTTTGATAAATTAATTCTTTATAAATATATGTTAGGTAAAACACGTGCATTTTGAACTCAGTTTAGGAGTTTTTATTTTTTAATAATTCTTTTGTGCTTTGGAACTACACATAATTTGACTTTTATATAATTATTTTTTCTGTTTAGAATTGTACACACGAGTACTTCTAAAAAAGAAATACAATTCCAATTGTCATCATCAAAACTTTGTTGTTCAGTAGCAGCTACAAAATTAAGGGTTTTTATGTTCTTTTTTCTTTGTCTTTGAGCAAAAAGTTTTTGTAGTTGAATTTTACATGCACATATTTATATTAATGGTTATATTTTACAGTCACGCATTTGTACTAATAGTTATATTTTGTATTCACGTATTTGTATTAGTAGTTAATTTTGTATTCACGTATTAGCAACAAGAAAAGAAATTCTATTTTTTATAAAATTAAAATAAAACCAAAATACGAC
>NW_017688203.1:0-973 GCF_001879085.1 Nicotiana attenuata
TTCAATTAAAAATAGTACGTAGAAATTCATTAAGCTTACTGTGTTTAATGAATTTTTAGTTAACTGTGTTCCTGAAATATAAGAAAGAAACGACATTAAATTTTGAAGTTGGAACTCAAAGTTAAGGACTGATTGTCCTTAACTTTTGCACATGAAACTTGAAGTTAAGGACCAAATGTCCTTAACTTTTGAACTACAAATTTGAAGTTTAGGACCTATTGTCCTTAACTTTTGAACTTTAAACTTTAAGTTAAGGACTGCTTGTCCTTAACTTTTGTATGTGACACTTGAAGTTAAGGACCAAGTCCCTGCAACTAACTGTAAGTCCTAATCTTTGTTTTCTTTTTCCTTCTTTTGTAGTATGATAATGGAAGGAGATCGTGTGTTCGAGTTTGATGATTGGCGTAATTTTATGGTGTATTGGAAAGTAGATTTACAATATAAGGAAACAATTAAAGGTTTTTTGTCGAATAGCCAGTGGAAGAAATTGAGGGATGGTATTTTTGGCAACTTCTTCCGATTACAAAGTGTAAAGTTCTCTGGTAAACTTATTCACTGTATATTGCTTTCAGAAATTGTAAATAATGAACCTGATTCAATGACATTCAAGGTATTTGATCGTGAAATTAAGTTTACCCGTGACGCATTTCACATAATTACTGGTTTGAAGTCTTATTCGTCGCTCGACATCAAAGGTTTACATGAGAAAGAGAATAGGCTTTTAAGAGTCTATTTCCCTAGAAAGGATAGAATTGAGTTGGGTGATTTGTTTAGTTTTATTTCTAGTCACCCACATGGTACAGCTTCATCATTTGTTGGCAGCGATGATGATGCTTTGAAGTTGGCAACACTCTATTTTGTTGAATCTATTTTGATGGGCAAGCGGAAGAATAGGAATGTGTCCGATCAGATAATGAAAATTGTCGACGATGACGCACTCTGCTTTTCCTTCAACTGGGGCTCTCTTTCTTAT
>NW_017688203.1:5099-5998 GCF_001879085.1 Nicotiana attenuata
TTATTATTTATATGTACTTTAGATTTATTGTTTAATTCACTGCATATCTTACATTTCTCTTAGGACTGATTGTGGTGCCTTTCTGATCAAATATGTTGAGCTACTGATGATTGCAAAGGATGTGGAGCAATTCAAACCCGAAGACATAAAAGACTTCAGAAGAGAACTTGCTGCAAATCTTTGGGCGCATGGTGAATGGAAAAGAAATTCTGGGTACGACACTCCACCAGAAAATGTTGGGGATGATTATGAGAGTGAAAATGAAACTTGCTGTCCAAAGGAGTTGTAGTTTAGTTTTTATGAAAGTTGTGGATGATCTTTTGTATAAAATTGGTGTAAAGGATACATGTGAATTTTGCAAGTTTAGAAAACTTCTGAAATATTCTGTAAATTCCTAACAATGGTACTTATATTTTGTTGGCATAGCGTAATTTTTTGTCACAGCTATGCCAAATTACAATTTCAGAAGTTATATCAAGGTATCATGTTATTAATTGCTTTGATTCTCTGAAGTGTTGATTTGTCCATTGAGTTTGTTAGTATTAGTTTATGACCAAGTGTAAATGAACTTTGAATTCAAAGTTAAGGATCAAATGTCCTTAACTTTTGAACCTATATTTCAAACTTAAGGACTCCTGTTCATAACTTTTTAGCCATCAAGTCAAACTTAAGGACCGTTGTCCTTAAGTTTTAAACTTAAAACTCAAAGTTAAGGACATACAGTCCTTAAGTTTTAAAATTGAAGCTATAAGTTAAGGACTTCCTATCCTTAACTTTTAATCTTTAAAATCAAAGTTAAGGACAGGAGTCCTTAAGTTTTCAGCTTAGAAATATAAGTTAAGGACTTCCTTAACTTTTTAACCAGCAAATCAAACTTAAGGACCGTTGTCCTTAAGTTT
>NW_017688204.1:0-5998 GCF_001879085.1 Nicotiana attenuata
TTGAGTGTGTGAGCGAAAATGCTTTGTCATGATACAAATTGAAAATCTATGCGATCTGCAAGAGGTGACATCTGGGATTCTGGTTGATTCAGACAATATGGGACCTGAGAGTATGTGAGATGCTGTAGAATTCTAAATCGAAAACTTCATATTTACAAGTTGAACACCTGTTAGGCTATTTTCATCTACTAGAAAACGTCTTATCCATTTATGTGTCAATCCTAAAACAGTTTGCAGCATGAGATCCTATTTTTATTTGGGTAAACTGGAAATACCTGCAAGTTTGGTCATCCAGGCACTGTTTTTTCCCCCAATTCCTTAGATTCTAACTCTGATAGGTTATGTTGCTTACTCCACTTTTCTCGAAATTGTAGAGATGGTGGTCAATTATCTACACGGGATTTGCAAAAGATGGTTCAGGTTTTACCTCAATACAGTGAACAAATTGAGAAGCTTTCCCTCCATGTTGATGTGAGTCTTCTGAAAATTTCACTTGGTGGTTTAATCTTTAAGTCTGAANACGAGGGCTCTGTTGCCTGTATGGGCACCACAGTGACCCTCATGTACTTCTTCGAGCACGCGCCTTGTTTGACTCGGCCCTAGGCATTTTGCCAAGGGCCCCCCGAACGTTCTCTTGTACAGATCGTGATTTATGAGGCTGTACCTGGCCCCCTGCATTCGAAGCCTTTTGGATTCCTTTTTGTCTTATGGGAGTGTTCCCTCCTGCAAATATGTCACGATGCGGTTGCGCCAGTCCCAAGTCAAATTTATGGAATGTACCTCGAGTTGGTCTATTGACGTGTGGAGAAGAGTGACCACGTTTTCTTTAGTGATATTTTTGGTGGCGGCTGCTAGTTTGGCGAGGCCATCCGCCTCGATTTTTTGAGCTTGAGGTATGTCGTCGAGTCGACATTCATCGAATTCTGGCAATAGTTTGTGAATTTCTGCATGGTACTTTTGTAGCATTTGCTCTTTGATTTGGAAAGTCCATGTAACTTGTTTGACGACGAGTTGTGAGTCGCATCTGAGGACGACCCGTCGTGCTCCATATTTGAGAGCTAGCTTTAACCCTACAATTACGGCCTCATACCCGGCCTCATTGTTAGTCATATCGGGGCACCATATGGATTGGCGAATAACTTCCCATGTTGGGACCTCGAGTACGAGTCCCAATCCAGACCCCGACGCGTTGGATGCGCCGTCGGTGTAAAGGACCCAGAGGTCGGGTTGCCCAGAGCAAGTATGACAAGCTTCCGGCTCGACCTCGGGCATTATTTTGGCACTGAAATCGGCGAGTACCTGCGATTTTATCGCCATTCGCATCTGATAAGTTATATCATGATCGCTCAGTTCTATGGCCCACTTGGCTAATCTTCCCGACAATTCGGGTTTATGTAGGATGCTCCGTAGGAGGAAAGTCGTCACTACCGATATGGGGTGGCACTGAAAATAGGGTCTAAGCTTTCGTGAAGCTATAACCAATTCTAAGGCCAATTTTTCGAGGTGGGGGTACCGCATTTCGGCGCGACAAGGGTTTTGCTAATATAATAAATTGGGGATTGCGTACCTTTATTCTCGCGGACTAGCACCGCACTTACCGCGACTTTTGAGACAGCCAAATATACTAGGAGGCGCTCGCCGGGCTCTACTTTGGCAAGTAGTGGGGGCGAGGACAGGTATGCTTTTAGTTCTTTCAAGGCATCGATGCATTCTGAGTTCCACTGGAGCCCGTTGTCTTTTTTCAGCACGTTGAAGAATTTGTGGCATCTGTTGGATGACCGCGAGATGAATCTTGACAGAGCGGCTATACGGCCAGTCAGTTTTTGCACCTGTTTCTTGTTGGTCAACACCTCAGGTATCCCTTCAGTGGCTTTGATTTGATCTGGATTGACCTTGATGCCTCTTTGTGATACCAAGAAATCGAGAAATTTGCCCAAGGTTACGCCGTAGGTGCATTTTTCGGGGTTTAGTTTCATGCCGTACCGCCTCAGTATCTCGAAGGCTTCCTTCAGGTGATCGATGTGGTCTTCTTTTCTTTTTGATTTCACCAACATGTCGTCGATGTAGACTTCCATTGTGTTGCCGAGTTGATCTTTGAATATCTTGGTGACCAACCTTTGGTACGTTGCCCCCGCTATCTTCAACCCGAATGGCATGACTCTATAGCAGTACGTTCCCTGATAAGTGATGAAAGTAGTTTTCTCTTGGTCCTCTTCCTCCATGAGGATTTGGTTGTAACCCGAGTAGGCGTCCAAGAAGCTTAGAAACTCGTGTCATGTTGTTACGTCGATGAGCTGGTCGATGTGCGGCAATGGGAAGGAGTCTTTTGGGCACGCCTTGTTTAGGTCTGTGAAATCTACGCACATCCGCCATTTTTCGTTTTTCTTTTTTACCATGACCACGTTAGCGACCCATTGGGGGCAGGAGCGTACGCATGAATTTTTGTTAGCAGTGTCAAAATTTAAAGTGGTGAACAAATTATTACAATAAATATGGGAGATAAGAAATAGAGAAGAGCAACACCATCAAACCCTGTCACTTAGAAATTAGAAGTTATAGAGGATGAGAACTTTTTCGTAGTTACGGTTTACAATTCTTTTATCTTATTCTAAAATAATTACTTTTTAGAAGTTAAATAGTATTTCTTTATCACTTATGGTGTCACGGAAGAGGACACAGTTCTATTTTTTTTAAAGAAAAGAGGCTTAAAAGGAAAAAATGCAAAAGAAACGCATACAAAGTATTCGAACCGCAGACCTCGACGTTGCAAGGAAGCGCTTGACCATCATACCAGACACTATCTTTTGTTCAGCAGTGTCATATGATTTATATGTATACCTTTTGCACAATGTTTATATGTGCAATGACTAAAGTTTTCCGGCGAAGCGGTGTCGGATGACACCGCTTGGACTAGGGTGCATCCGCCCCTGATTGGGGGTATTTTGATTATCGGAACCGTTGGCGAGGAGCTTCTCTACTTCGTCACATACGGCCTCGTTGATTGCAGCGTAGAATTTCCTTTTTATTTGCCGTACTGGCGGATAGAGTGGGTCGACGTTCAACTTATGTGTGGCCACGTCTTTCGGGATAGCCGGCATATCTGCATGGGATTTCGTAAACAGATCAATTAAAAACTTGTGAAATTTACCTGGTTTTGAGAGTTTGTGCCCGACGTAAGCCTTTTTGCTGTTGTCGTTGTTGTTCAGTTGGACGGGATCGAGATCCTCTACCATTGATTCATCCGCTTCTACGATGTTGGGGTCCCTAATGACGTCTGTTTGTACGTCGAGTCCGGTCCCCGACTATGGTAATTGTTATGCCTCTGCGTCCGTTCCCTTCATCTGTTGGGTGTACGTACAATCCTGCGCGATACAATAGCATTCTTGGGCGGTGCGTTATTCGCCCCGAATACTGAATATTCCCCATGGAGTAGAGAACTTGATTACTTGGTAGAGGCTCGACGGGATGGCCCTCATGGCGTGTATCCATGGCCGCCCTATGATGGCGTGTAAGCTGTGTCTTGGTTGATAACATGGAATGTTGTTTCCAAGGTGACGCCCCCGACTAGAACGGGTAGCGTTATCTCCCTAGAGGTTCGCTTAACTACATTGTTGAAACCTGTTAGTGTTATGCAACGCGGTATTATCTTGTCCTCGAGTCTCATTTGTGCGAGGACTCGAGGGTTGATAATACACACGCCACTTCCGTCGTCTACCATTATTCTTCTTACATTAGTGTCTAAAACATGTAAAGTAATAACAAGAGCATCGAAATGAGGGAAAGTCAAACCGTCGGTATCCGACTTATCGAAGATGATACTGTCTCCAAAGTCGTCGTATAGTTCGTGGGTGATCGACCGTTTTAGTTTATGCGTAGTGGTGAACTTCACATGGTTGATCATTGCTTCATCGCCTCCACCGATGATCATTTGGATGGTGCGAGCGGGAGAGGGTAGCTTTGGAGGTCCCTGGTGTGGTTCGCGTCCGCGGGCAAAGTTGGCTCGTCCACGATCGCTCATCAGTTCCCTCAGGTGCCCTTGGTTTAACATTATCACTACTTCTTGTCGCAGACTTATGCAATCCTCGATTTTGTGACCTCGTTCCTGGTGAAATTCACAGAGGACGTTCGACTTTCGAGTATTTGGGTCGGACTTCATCTTTTGTGGCCATTTCACCTTCGTGTCGAGCTTCTCTAGTGCATACACTATTTCTAAAAGGGAAACACAAAAATTGTGAGCAGATAAGAATGGAGGCATACCTCTTTCGTTTCGCTGAGTCCCTGTGTGCGGCCTGGGCAGCCCTTCCATATGTCGAGGAGGTGGTGGGATGGCTGTTCTGACGTAAGGCTGATGTCTTTCTCGGCTGAGACGGGGGCCCGACTTATCCCTTCGACCATTGTTTTGACGATATTTCCTCGATTCTTCTTGAACTGATGTCAGCCGTTGGATCAGACCGTTAAGGTCGTCCTCGTCGGCTCTAACCTCGGCGCAATAGGCATTGTGGATTTCTTCCCAAGTGGTGGGAGTGTATTTCATGAGCCTACTTAATATTTTTCTGGTTGCTCTCGACCCGTTCCTGCTTAACCCGTTCTGGAAGGCCTCTACCGACATCCCTTCTGATACATTTAGTAGGCTCATTCTCACCCTGTTAAACCGGGCGAGGAAGTCCCTGAGTCCCTCGTCAGGCGATTGCCTAACGGCGAATATGTCATTCACCTGGCTTTCGCCTTCTTAGCCCCTGCATGGGCGGTGACAATCTTGTCGGCCATTTCCTCAAACCTTGCTATTGACCGCGTCGGCAGTTGTGAATACTAGGTTAGGGCTCCCCCTGTTAGGGATTCGTCGAACTTTTTTAGTAGCACAGATGATACTTGCTCCTTCGAGAGATCGTTGCCCTTCACCGCTGTAGCGTAGTGGACGATGTGATCTTTTAGATCTGTAGTACCATCGTATATCTTCAGGTACGGTGGCATTTTGAAGGTTTTGGGAATGGCGTGTGGAGCCGCTTCTTCACTGTACGATTGTTCGACGAATCGACCAACGTCTCATTTTGGTAGTAACTTTGGGGCGCCTGGTATCTTGTCGACCCTTTCTTGGTGTTCTTTCATCTGGTCGCGGAGCGCCTTGTTTTCGTTTTCCATTTCTTCCATTTTCTTTAGGACGGCTGTGAGCACATCGTTACCTGCATCCACAGTGGGGTAAGTGTAACCTATTTGAGGAAAGGGATGCTCGCCAGTAGTTGTTACGATATCTGCTTGCACGGTGTTTCCGTTCTCCCTTTGAGAAGGTCTGTCGAGTATATCGTTGAGAGTGCTTGTCAGCCACTCTTCTAGTAGTTTCTTCACTGCTGGTGGTGCTTCTTCAGCTGTGGATGTGGAGGCTCCCCTTTCGCGTGAAACCGCCACGCTTTCGTGAGGGGGAGGTGAAATACTTCTCTTGGGCGTAGCGTTTGGCATCACATTCTCGTCGTCTCCTCTGCCATCTTCGTTGATGGTGTTCAAAATGTTGGTAATGACGCCTGCTATCGCTTTCAGTCTCGCATCTCCTTTTCTGGTCATCGTTAGTTTGTGCAAACGTGGAAGGGATGGTTTTTTCTTAAGATCTAGAAAGAACTATAGTTTCAACTAAAACCTCCCCACAGACGGCGCCAAATTATTTGAGCAAATTATTGCTAAACCAATTAATAGTAAGTTAATAGGGTGACTCTCAGTTGAACTTAATAAATCCTAGACCAAACAAAACAAGACTCTTGTACAACGGGCAGAGCTTGGAAGTATTAAATAGTAAACTTGATATGCTATGATTGACAAAATATGCAATATCATAAATGTATAATAAATGCAAGAAATGATAAGGGTTATAGTGTAAAGGGATTATCACCCAATGATTGTGTGATTGAGTGTTTCCTTTCTCTGACGACGTGAAAAAGCGAGCAGTCGATATGAATGTGGAAACTTGAGATTTATAAATGAAGGTTGAACAACATGTGCTTGAATAAAG
>NW_017688205.1:0-5998 GCF_001879085.1 Nicotiana attenuata
ATCTTTGAAGTACCGACCAAATGATGTCGCGCGTCTCAGATCATGTCTTCTTATTTCTGCAGTATTCTAGATTATGACGTTGTTGTCGTCTGTGTTCTTACTCGAATGGTAAAAATGATGCTCTCTCGCCCTCATAGTGTCTCGGAGTCCCGAGTAGTGGGGGCACATATTTATCCTGTCATCTCCACTCCATCTTTTGTTATCGCTATGGTTGGTACTCTTCTAACTAGCTTTATCGTAGAGTTGTTATAGAATATAGTCGTTGTACTATCTCTCTTGTGCTTCTACTATAAAGAGTACGTAACTATTTAGACAACCGAAAAGGTGTTACGAACCTTCCATAAAATCTATATAAGGAGATACTTACCGAGCTAGAAGGCTCATTACTACAAAATACCCGAATATCGGCCACAAGCACGCCAAGTGCATAATACCATCCCTGGAGAGATAGATAGCGCCATACGCTATAATACTCACGCACAACTAAGTTGAGATATATGATCTAAATCTCGAGAGATATCCTGCTCACATAATACCATCGCTACGTGGAACCTCAACACATATAAAATTTACCAAGCTGTTTTGCAAATCACGTGGCATAATATTGTATTACATGAAATAGCCAAACGCGAAAAAAACATCCAACGTCTGAATACTCCTCCACAAGGAGTGCTATGCTGAAATGAATACATACGGCGTGATATAGAGCCTACATTCACATTTTAGATCCCATCCACAGACCTCAAGACGATTCTGATTATACCGCACTAGGTCCAGTAACCTTTCAAGGATCCGCAATAACCCTCTTCCCATGACACACAAGAACATACGTCGATCTGGAACAAACTTCCATAGTCCACAACCAAATGAACCGAGCCCCTTTCAGGCATAAATTCTCACATGAATGATAGTACCACAATCTCTATACTTGGTTCCAATCTTCGATCAATCAAGTGATTACATGTCTGTCATGCCCCGAGCCTGGGGCGAGACCGGCACCTGGTGGCTCATCTATCCTTGCGTACCAACTTGCGACTAAGAGACTCTGATATGTATACTCTGGCCATGGGTAGCATTACAAGATAATGTGCAATGCGAGATATAAAACTGCATAGAGACTAACGTTGACAAAATGTTAACATACAGCTGGGCCGGCAAGGCCGTCATAATTACTACAACTGACAAGCCAACAAAATATACGTACAGGGCCTATAAGCCCAACATACTGCACTAACCGACAGGATATGTCTACAAGCCTCTACTAATAGATGTACTATGATCGGAACAGGGCCCCGACCTACCCATATCCTATCTACATATATACACAAGATGTACACAAAACTTCTAGACCTGGCAACTCTGAAGGATGGGGAGCTTACTGATAAAGCTGAACTCGGGCAAACAGCTACTGAGGAGGTCTACCCATCTGTCTGACTGAAGATGCACGCATGAAATGTAGTTCCCCCGAAAAAGGGATGTCAGTACGAAACAATGTACTGAGTATGTAAGGCAATATACTGAAAGCTGAAATTGAATTGATAATATAATAACTGAAAACAGCTGGGGGTCAAAGATAATCTGAAGATATGCTCACCTGCTGATACTGACTCTATTCTCTCAATATAATAAATAAAATAGTTGTCCGGCCTTATAAGGCTCGGTATATATATATAACTGCTCTGCCGTAGTAGGCTCGCTCATAGGCGCTCGGCCATACTAGGCTCTGTATCTCGACCAACTGGGCTCGCTCATAGGTGCTCGGCCGTAGTAGGCTCGGTGTATAACTTACCATCTGTTCTGAGGTTGCCTAATAGGGGTCTGCCCATCGATTATAGCTCGATGGTAATGAAAATAATTTAACATAGTATATATAAACTCTCTTCTCTCTTGACTGGAAGAAGAAAATACACAATTAAATATGAAGTCCCGATAAGGAGAATATTAAAACTTACAAAACTAGGAAAATATACGCATTTTGCGAGACTAGCAAAATATACGTAAATTCCGGGATATTAATTTTTCTTTATGCCTCGTTGTCAAACTTTTGTAATGACGAGGTCATACAAAATGAAAAAAGATCTTAGCCTTAGCATACCTGGAGTAGGGAAAAATCCGTATGATATCTTTAAAAAAGAGGTACACCGTATTCCCTTAGAACCGCAAAAGTTTACGTTGCTAAATCTTGTTGGAACCGTTGAAACTTGTAGGATCTGGTCTTAATGTCTTTGAGAATGAAAGGTTGAAGAATTATAAGGATATATCACGTTCTGGTTGTAGTTTCTTTTGGTTAGAGACGTTCTGTATGTTTTTTTTTTTTTTTTCGGTTGAAAGCTTACTAATGATGGCTTATTTTGTTGAAAGAATGAAAGAAACCTTATAGTCTTTAGTCCATGAAATGAATGGATTGAAAGAGTGAAAGAAGACTTATAGTCCTTAGTCCATGAAATGAATGGAAATGAATGGACATTATGCCACCTTAACAAGAATGACGCTTAGTCATTTCCTTAGCTAGCTACCACGTTATTTTTGGGGTTGTGTAATCTCATAATTTATTTATTAATTAGGTAAATCCCGCTACCCGGTAATTAACCAATTATTCGCATAGTTAAAAATCGTCTTTAAATTAATTAAAATTCTACTTATTTTTAATATACTTTATACATCATATTATCACGGTCATATGGTACCTTATATGATACTAGTCCATAAGTATCGGGTATTATAACTCGGACCGTATTTTATCCCAAATCGACAACCTTCAACGAAACTCATTTTCTTTAATTCGTGTACCCTTTATCCTTCATGGCCCTTACTTATTGCTTGTTATAAATAGCATAAATATGCTAATCTCAAGATAATCTCATCTCCGAGTCTACGTCAATTAACTGAAGATGAAACTTTAACGTACGAGAAACGCGAGATGTAACAATGTCACACTTATACAATCTTTCCCTGGTCACGCTCCATACCACCGGCCATACAAATGTTGTAAAGCGAATCAAGGATCCTCAAGTCAGTACACAAAGCCTCTAACACATGACGCCGGTCTCAGGTGACGCTAAAGACAATACCAACTTACTCTAAACATCTTAATCATTTCCTGCTCATCCGAGCTCGTGACATTCTTTCCAACACCAAACTGCAAACATCGATCCTCAACGTTCAAATTTCGTGCCACTCACCGCACCTATCCTACCAATGCGTGAGAGCATAAGAATTCCATCATACTCCTGAACCACTAATAGGATACACACTTCATCATATAGAAACCTTTAACTTAACTCATTTTAGGAGAACCACACGCGACTGAATTCCCATAACCACAGAAAATACATTCCTCAAGTAGGGGTCTAAGCCACCATAACTCTTCTGGGGTCCGTCTACACTTATCAGGCCATTATAATTGAATATCTCTAAATAAATCAAATTACAACGGCCGCTAAGTCTCGCACGTACCGCCATCAATCACCTCCATAACTTAACACGCTGAAGGAACTTATCATTACCACCCCCATGGCGATTCAACCATTGCTAACCGAACCAACTTCTTCTAATTTACTCTGGACTTTCCTTAGAAATAACAATGGCTCCATTCAAAATATAACAAATACAATCCGCACTCATCCTGAGTGATACCATTTCATGAGACCACATTGTCTCAAACCCCACGAATCCTCTCATGCCCTCCTTGTGCGCACATTCGCATCTTCAATTGGTACACCCATTCTGATAATTCCTCTATGAATTTCGAAGTTATTTTCTCCCATTCCTCCAATGCTACACCGCAAACCAAAGATAACATAGAACACTATAAGCCCTTTTGATAATCCACTGCAAAAGCTCGATACTTAACCATACTAGAGACTCGAAATCCCTAGGCACCGAACTTTAATTTTGAACCTACTAGGGCCATTATTGGGAGCCACCAACTCTGACCAATATAGTCACACTCCAAGGCCCTGCTAGCACATGAACACCCTCTCCAAGAAGCGACCGGCTGAATTCCTTTCCTTACACATCACATCCACACGAAGCATAGACTCTGAGTCTTCCCGAAACCTGAACATGAATCGATAAGGCCAAAGATAGCACATATTCCTCAAATCCTTTTCTCAGATTACCACTGATATTTTTTTTCCTTAGTCGTAATAACCCATTAATACACTAATAACCAGAAACTGCACAAGTAGACAACCATGTAGTATAATCATAGGTGATATGGCTCTCCCACTTAGCTTGAAGCTATAATTACATAAGCGTGAGACCCACCAAGGTTCCTTATTCCCCGTTGACATCAGTTGAAAGTCCAAAAACGCATTCCAAACTCGAAGTCATGTTGCACCTAATAAAAATCCGTGGACCTAGTCGTTGTCCACCATGAATTTCCCAAATGGCTCCAAACTTTCCTCAAGACGTGTGACCATCCTACCACAGAACTCATATGTTACTCTGCCACTCTCCCACTTTGGTCAACCCTCTCCTTTCACCAACTCCTCGACTTCAACTTTTCACACTTGACCTTCCAGCAATTCAACCACCACAAAACACCTCCCACATGTCCTTCTTTGTCCTTCATCGACCAATTGTTTCTCCAAATCCGAATCCATCTCCGTAACACCCGAACAAATGATCCACTACCAACTCTAAACCATTTAAAAGATCATATTTATCGAGCCATCAATATTAGAAGTAACAATTTGATTCTGAAATCGCTACACTCTGTTATCTCTAACAACCGCATCTCAAGCACCATTTCACAATACCCTGCCCCAAAGGAAAATTTAAGAAGGCCAGAACATCGGTGAACCTTAACGCGTTCAACTAGGATAATGACACCTCATCACAATTAGCCTTGTTACTCCATCAACCCAAATCTGAACATTCCTAGTCCGTTTGCCTTTCCTCCACCGAAAATAGAATATTCAATCTTTGAATCATGCATTGTGTAAAACCTCCTTTCAGGTCATTCACCGCCTCAGTGCCTACACAAACATCCTACCATTACACAAACACTGTGTGATAGCAACGCACGAATCGTCATAACAATCAATGCCAAATCTCAAAACCTTAGGTAATACTAATGATGAGCAGAAACGACAGGACGACCTTCTAAAAGACGACGGTAATAGCCCAATCAAATACAGAGGTAGAAACATCCTGAACCATATCTTTAGTTCATGATAATTCCTCGATTNATTCCTCGATTCTCAATCCATAACAAGCAATTCACGCCGTATAATATTTAATAGGAAATAAATAAAGGTACAAACCTCAAAAGGATCAGTTCGCACGATGAGGAATCAAGAAGGGAAGTGCTCCTAACAGCCTGTAACCTCTCGAAGATAAGTACAGACGTCTCCGTACTGATCTGCAGGACTCTACTAGACTTGCTCATGACTTGTGAGACCTAAGTGAACCTAGTACTTTGATATCATGTTGTCACGACTCAAATCCATTAAAGGTCGTGATGATGCCGGACACAACTATCAGGCAAGCCAACACTAAACAGTTAATTTAAGTTTCTTTTTAATATTTTTGAAATCATAAATTTTCCTTCAATTTAATAAGAAAAAGAGATGAACTTTAAAGAGTAATAATGATATTTTCCAATTTTAATACTGAATATTCCCTAATCATCCCAAAGCTCGATGTCACAAGTGCATGAGCATTTGCTAGGAAGAAAAATAAAATACAATAACTCTCCGGAATACAAAATTTGGACAGAAAAGAAAATACAAGAACTGTAGAAGAGACTCTGCTGGCAGCAGATCATAACGTGGAATGCAACTCACCCAAGTCCCCGTATCAATCGCGCCACAAGGCCACAAGGTCACTAGACATATATTCACCTGCACAACAAAATGTGCAGCAAGTGTAGTATGAGTACGAAAACAACGCGTACCCAGTAAGTATCCAGTCTAACCTCGAAGAAGCAGTGACCAGAGATCGACTCTGACACTTACTAGTAACGTGGTCCAACGAGTAAACTGTACTAAAG
>NW_017688206.1:0-776 GCF_001879085.1 Nicotiana attenuata
CTAAGCGGGCTGGAGGATGCTTTGTATAACGTCTACAGTGGCGTGGAAACGTCAAAGGAACTGTGGACTGCGCTTGAAAAGAAATAGAAAACCGAAGATGCCGGGTTGAAAAAGCTTGTTGCTGCAAAGTTTTTGGACTACAAAATGGTAGATAGCAAGTCTGTTATTACCCAAGTCCAGGAATTGCAAGTGATTATTCACGATCTCCTTGCTGAAGGTATAAATCAAATTGATATTATTTTTGAAAGTAATAATCTTAGTATTTTTACTAACAGAAATTTCATTGAAGGTCTTGTCATCAATGAATCATTTCAAGTAGCAGCAATGATTGAGAAGTTGCCTCCTTTGTGGAAGGACTTCAAAAACTACTTGAAACACAAACGCAAGGAGATGTCCCTTGAAGATCTCATTGTTCGGTTGAGAATCGAAGAGGACAACTAAGCTGCTGAAAAGAGAGGCCGTGGAAACTCAACAATAATGGGAGCAAATATTGTTGAAGAGAACAAAAAGAGGAAGAAGGCTTCTGGACCGAAATACAACCCAAGTAAGAAGCGGTTCAGTGGAAACTGCTACAACTGTGGAAAAACCGGACACAAATCTACGGAGTGTCGTGCTCCGAAGAAAGACAAGAAGAAGGGTCAAGCAAACATGGTTGAAAAGCATGATGATGTTGATGATTTATGTGCCATGCTTTCCGAATGCAACTTGGTGGGCAATCCTAAAGAGTGGTGGATTGATTCTGGAGCCACTCGCCATGTTTGTGCTGTTAGAGAAGC
>NW_017688206.1:5335-5998 GCF_001879085.1 Nicotiana attenuata
ACACCGGCAGCATTGGCACCGGCGGAGAAACCCGGAAAATTTTCCGGGATTGATTTCAAGTGCTGGCAGCAAAAGATGTTCTTCTATTTGACTACTCTAAGTCTCAGAGTTCATCAAGGAAGATGTTCCTGTGCTGTCCGATGAAACTCCAGAAACTGAACGCTTTCTCGTGATTGAGGCGTGGAAGCATTCAGATTTTTTGTGCAAGAATTATATTCTAAGCGGGCTAGAGGATGCTTTGTATAACGTCTACAGTGGCGTGGAAACGTCAAAGGAACTGTGGACTGCGCTTGAAAAGAAATACAAAACCGAAGATGCCGGGTTGAAAAAGCTTGTTGCTGCAAAGTTTTTGGACTACAAAATGATAGATAGCAAGTCTGTTATTACCCAAGTCCAGGAATTGCAAGTGATTATTCACGATCTCCTTGCTGAAGGTATAAATCAAATTAATATTGATTTTGAAAGTAATAATCTTAGTATTTTTACTAACAGTAATTTCATTGAAGGTCTTGTCATCAATGAAGCATTTCAAGTAGCAGCAATGATTGAGAAGTTGCCTCCTTTGTGGAAGGACTTCAAAAACTACTTGAAACACAAACGCAAGGAGATGTCCCTTGAAGATCTCATTGTTCGGTTGAGAATCGAAGAGGACAACAAAGCTGC
>NW_017688207.1:0-958 GCF_001879085.1 Nicotiana attenuata
AGATAACCAATCCAATGACCCAGATAACGTCGAAATCAACCATGCTCAACAGCAACAGATCAACTCGGGTCTCCAGATCCCCAATAGTCACTAGGCAAGACCGATACACATGGTCTACAACAATAGTATCACCCACCGGGGTAGATACATGCACAGGTAAAGCAAGGCACCCACGGGTCGTACCCAGGTGATGAGCAAAATATGAAGACACATAGGAATAGGTAGAACCGGGATCAAATAAGACAGAGGCATCCCTGTGGCAGACTGAGATGATACCTGTGATAACAGCATCTGATGCAATAGCGTCTTTCCTGTCTGGGAGAGCATAGAATCGTGCCTGGCCACCGCCCGATCGGCCTCCCCCTCTAGGGCGACCCCTAGCTGCCTAACTCTCACCCCTAGCTGGCGGGGCGCTGAGAGATGGCTGGCTCTGCTGATAACCCTGATGACCTCGGCCGGAAGATGACCCACGATACTCAGAGCGAGCTGACTGAGGAGGCCTAAATGAACGACCTCTGCTATGCTGGAACTGACCCCTAGACGGAGCACCACTGAAGCTACCAGAACCTCGAGGCCTCTTGGCCTCCCTCTCCTCTCTGTCCTGACGGCGAGCCATCTCAATATCACGAGCAATATCAACTGCATCCTCAAAGGAAATACCTAGAACTCTCTCTCGAGTCATCAGAACACGCAGGTGATAGTTAAGTCCATCTACAAACCTCTTGATCCTCTCTCTGTCGGTCGGAACTATCCACGAGGCATGACGGGCCAACTCAGAAAATCTCGCCTCATACTGGGTCACAGTCATGTCTCCCTGTCGAAGCCACTCGAACTGCCTGCGCAGCTCCTCTCTTTGAGACTATGGTACCCACTTCTCTAAAAAGATAGTGGAGAACTCCTGCCATGACAAAGGCGCTGCACCTACGGGCCTACGCCGCTCATACGACTCCCACCATGT
>NW_017688207.1:5365-5998 GCF_001879085.1 Nicotiana attenuata
CAAAATTAATCCTAATTAACTAAACTAAACATTAAACTATTTTTGTATTTTCAAAATTATATAAAGATAAAAATAAGGTACTATTTTTTTTGTATATTTTTTTTTTCAAATTTATGAAAAATATATAAACTAAAATATTTTTTTGTAATTTTTATTTTTCTTGTAATAAAATAAAGTAAAAGAGTCAAAATGAGTTGAAATAGCTATATTAGGCCTAAATTAAATATTTACATGCTAAATATAAAAATCTTGGGGAGGGTCAAAAATTACATGTCTACAGCTGCCCCTCTTTGACTGGAAATACGAAGTATTTTCAGACAAAGAACGACTAGACAGATTTTTTGACCCGACCCTTATTTGGAGAGACTAACACTAAGAGAAAAGGGGAATGTGACCGAGCCCTGGTATCTGAGCTGCCTACATATCCTTGGCTATAAAGGAATCAGGCCACGTGTAGTTCAGAAGTGAGTGAGATGATGGAGTATGCCGAGATGGAGAGCCAGTCGAGGTGCC
This sequence comes from Nicotiana attenuata, assembly GCF_001879085.1. Classification (NCBI taxonomy): domain Eukaryota; kingdom Viridiplantae; phylum Streptophyta; class Magnoliopsida; order Solanales; family Solanaceae; genus Nicotiana; species Nicotiana attenuata. Next base: position 5,879 of record NW_017688207.1, read on the forward strand.
GTTCCGCCGAGGTTCCGGTACGCGGTCCCGTTATTACATCAAAATCAAAAGTGAAAAAGACTAACTAAGCCTATCAGCTAACGAGTTACAAGATTACCTATCTATGAGTCTTTGTAAGCT
>NW_017688208.1:0-806 GCF_001879085.1 Nicotiana attenuata
GAAAACTCTTCGTGTTTCCGGACAAAGAGGGGCAGCTGTGAGCACGTGATTTTTGCCCTAAGCAATAATTCCCAAAAACTTTCAAACTAAAACAATTTTTTTTCATTTATTTTTACAAATTTTTTGTGGCATTCTTTGGTAATTGTTGCATTTTTATTTGTGCATTTTAATCCATATGAAAATACCAAAAATATGCATTGGCATTTAGGGATTTAACTTCACAATTTTAGTACTAATTAGTTTTAGAATAAAATGTAAAAAAAATTGCAAGAAAATAGTTCTTTGCATTACTAATTATTGCATTTGTCTTTAAATAGAGTTGTAAGTAATTTTAGGAGTTAAATAGTGTAATTAGGTCTTTGCTTTGTTTTAACATTTTATAAAATCAGAAAAAATAAATAAATACAAAAAAATACAAAAATAAATAAAGAAAAAGGGAAAAGAAAAAAATTCGAATTGGTCTTGAGTAAAGACCAAATTTGGGCTAAAATCAGGTAGCCCAAACAATTTCCACGTCCAGGCCCAGTTTACCTCTACCCGGTCCGGATGCCCATGCCTGTGAGACCAACAAAACGACGTAGTATAGGAAGCATACTACGTCGTTTTGAGTTAAATGCCAAATCAAATCCAGGCCGTCTACCCACTCTAATCCAACGGCCCAGTTTTAATCTCGTATTTTAGATATAAGTGTCCGAAATCTTCAGAAAATTTTGAGACCAAAGTCATCCTCATCGTACCCTGTAACGCCGGTGCCGGCCACCCTCCTCCGCCTTAGCCCCACCGTCCCTCCGCCGTCCGCCGCCGGC
>NW_017688208.1:5056-5998 GCF_001879085.1 Nicotiana attenuata
AATGCAAAGGCAACAAACGCAAGAAATTCCAGTGGAAAAGATACAAGTTCAAAGGCAAACACAAAGAGCAAGTTAGAAGATATAGATAGGACCTTTTGTAACTCATAGCTCAGACTAGTTCTTTTTATCTTGACATGGTGTAATAAGGAGGTCAGCGAGCAGTAGCAGCAACAACAGCAGTGAAATCACAGCTCTTGGTAGTCCCAGCTACCAAACCTTCCCGAACTACACTGACCTGATTCCTGTTTAGCCCAGGATATGTAGGCAACCTCTGAAGCAGGGTGCGGTCAAGCTTTTTCAAAAATTGCTTCACACGGAATATGCAAACGGGCAAAAATCGTTCATTTATGCTCACTTGTCTTTGCACGAAAACTCTTCGTGTTTCCGGGCAAAGAGGGGCAGCTGTGAGCACGTGATTTTTGCCCTAAGCAATAATTCCCAAAACTTCAAACAAAACAATTTTTTCTATTATTTTACAAATTTTTGTGGCATTCTTTGGTAATTGTTGCATTTTTATTTGTGCATTTTAATCCATATGAAAATACCAAAAATATGCATTGGCGTTTAGGGATTTAACTTCACAATTTTAGTACTAATTAGTTTTAGAATAAAATGTAAAGAAAATTGCAAGAAAATAGTTCTTTGCATTACTAATTATTGCATTTGTCTTTAAATAGAGTTGTAAGTAATTTTAGGAGTTAAATAGTGTAATTAGGTCTTTGCTTTGTTTTAACATTTTATAAAATCAGAAAAAATAAATAAATACAAAAAATACAAAAATAGATAAAGAAAAAGGGAAAAAGAAAAAAAATTCGAATTGGTCTTGAGTAAAGACCAAATTTGGGCTAAAATCAGGTAGCCCAAACAATTTCCACGTCCAGGCCCAGTTTACCTCTACCCGGTCCGGATGCCCATGCCTGTGAGACCAACAAAACGACGTAG
>NW_017688209.1:0-941 GCF_001879085.1 Nicotiana attenuata
TTCTCAAACAGTCATAGTCTTGTTCCTCTAGTCTAATGGCAATGATGAGAATTCCTGCAGGTTTACCTTTGAGTAGATTCTTTGCTGTTTCTTCTCTAGTTGTGGATCGAGTATTGCTGATTTATTCTTCTACAGAAAATAACGATATCTATGAAGCTACCAAGTCCCCATCTAATGCATCTGATGAGAAGGTGCCTCAGGAAACGCTGCCTAGCGATATTGGGAACGAGAACGGCAGCAAGGAGCAGACCGCCAACACCGACGACTCTAATCTTCAAGAAAGGTACTGAACATTAATTTCTTCAATGGAATTTCAAGATTGTTAACAGCATGAAGTCTTATTTCAAGCTTGTAGTTGCGAGCCTTTCATTTTGGTTTCCCCATTGAGGATGTTAAAGTGTGCTGGAATTGGATCTAAAATAGTGCAAATTAGTGTTTTTGGATTCTTTCTATTGTTATTGATTTTTGTTTGGTGTTGAAGCAGCTTGGAGCACATCCTTCCCGATAATCTTTTCGCTTCTCCTACAAAGTCAGCTGCAGAACACCAGGCCGCATTCTCCACTGATTCAGCTGAAGCCGGTGTTAGTTCCCCAATAACTACTACTACTACTACTAACATCTCTATGCTTCCCACAACTTCTACCCTCAACATGGCTTCTCTTAAATCTTGTTACTTCCACATGCCAAGGTACTTAACCTCTCAACATCTTTTCTCAATCCACTCTCTTTGGTTTTTAAAAAAGAGTGAAAAGAACTTAATTTGAGGTGGTCATTGACCAGGTTTACTTCTGGGCAAGAAGCCATTGAAATGTAGGTGTTAAGAGTTTGTGCAAGGCTAGCTAGGAGGGATTAACTTAGCTTGGTAAAAGAATCTTTTTTTATTTACTTTTGGTTTCAATTTTCTTTGTCATTCTTGTTTTGAATTAGATTCTCTTCGTATT
>NW_017688209.1:4999-5998 GCF_001879085.1 Nicotiana attenuata
CCCCCCCCCCCCTTTTCCCTTTCATCTTCTTCTTCTTCTCTCATTCAATCCCCATTTCCTTTTCACAAATCCACCCAACATATTAACATAAAACAATCTGAGAATAGCCAAATAGAGAACCCAGTAAGTGATTATTAACGGACCTCGCCGGAAAAGCTCCTTTTATGCGACCTGTATCGCCGGAAAATTTGTTCTTCAAGCAAAGTTAAAAATCGATTCTACTGGAATCTTCACTCTTCACTCTTCTCTCTCTCCATTATTTTCTTGATTATGAATGAGCTTACATCACTTTTTTTCTCTAGTTTGTTATTTTTGGTATTAAATTGACCTTAAAATTATTTGCCGATGAAGACGAAAGAGGGACAAAATTATGTTCTTATGGTGGAGATGAGGGTGACAGGACTACTGAGAATTTTTTTTGGTGGTTTGCTCTTGTTGCTGCATTTTTGCTGTTTCTTTCAGCTATGTCTGGGACTGATTTTGAGTCAACGAAACTAGGCGAAGCTCTGAAGGTTACAAGCAGTAGAGTTTTATGGTGAAATATGGCAGTTTCTGATGGTTTACGCTGGTTTAGTTCGAGCTTTAATGGCTGATTTCCTTAACTCTACGGTGGTTTCATGGTGGACTTAGTTCAGTTAGCTGCTATGAGGTTTTTGATTTTTTTAAGAAAACAAAATTAGGCAGAAAACGACTTCACGCGCTTAAAATTTTGTTAGCAAACACGTATATGCCACATCAGCAACATATGTTTCTTTGATGCACTTAATAATCACTTGAAGTGTCTAAATGATAAACGAGTCTGTTGAAGTGGCTGTTTGACCGTTGTGGACAACTTAAAGGGGCTGTTTATGTATTTCGCCTTTTTATTATATAATTTTGTACTTTGTACATAACGTTATCTGCCCTAGTGGAGGTCATATTTTTTGGCTCTGAAGTTCCACATTTTTATATTTAAACTATAGTAACTATAACAAGAGAAGAGGAAAATTAGATCGATCA
>NW_017688210.1:0-721 GCF_001879085.1 Nicotiana attenuata
TGGTAAACCAAAAGGTTTCGAGGAACCCAACACCGGATTGACACATGCCGAAAATAAAGACAAATGGGAAGCCCGACGGGGATTAGCCTTCATGGTAGCCTTTCTGGGAGTAGTGGTTTGTCTGAGAAAAGATGGTCACATAGACCTCGGCCTGGTAGGGATGCTAGATGTTGCCATGAAAAAACCTACTAGCACAGTGGTTCCCCTGATTGTAGCAGAAATGTACCGAGCTTTGACCAAATGTCGGGAAGGTGTGAAATTCTTTCAAGGTTGCGATTTGCTCTTACAGTTGTGGATACAGGAACACCTCTGTCACCGCACAGGCTATATGAACTACGGTTTAACCGGGTTGAGTTGTATTGCAGAATTCGGGACCCGGGTGACAGGTATTGAGTTCCCTGAGGGTATTGAGGCCTGGTCGTCATGCTTAAGATCCCTGACCGCGGATAAAGTTGAATGGGCTTATGGATGGCTTCCTGCTACTAAAGCTGTATACACATCAGCAGAGGTCTCTTATATTCTTTTGATGGGTATTCGAAGCATACAGCCTTATGCTCCTTACCGAGTTTTGCGACAACTTGGAAGATTCCATACAGTGCACAATGATGAAGACTTGAGTGGGCAAGTCATCGTGTTAGGCCCGAAGGCTGCATTCCCTGAAGGCAGAGTCCGAAAGATATGGAATGAGTGCCGGTTCCTCGAGCCTAAAACCGATAGTACA
>NW_017688210.1:5089-5998 GCF_001879085.1 Nicotiana attenuata
AGGAAAGGAAGAAGGAAGGATGGGTTCTGCCACAACCATTGCCACACCTCTATGATACTTTTGTCAAGCCTAAGTATGGCGAAGAAGAAGATGATGAGGTGTTCATGGCCGAGGAAATCGAAGATATCTGTGGAGCTATGAGACAAATGCTTTATGAAACTAACATGGTTTAGCCAGGGGAAGGGACTAGCACCGCTGAGGTGCTCTACATGGGACCAGATGCTAAACTCCAAAACTGGAAGGCTACGCCATTCCCGATCAGGCGGGAGTCCCGGTAGACTAGCCCTGTCACCTTTTCTGCATCTCGAGTTATTGCGGGGTGTAACTCGGATGTTTCTTTTAGCTTCTTATCTTTAAATTCCTGAATGTAAACCCTGTTATCTTTCCAAATTCCAAGAAATGAAATCAATATTTCATCGTCCATTTTTCTCTTTATTCTTTCTGATTTTGTTATTTTTCCCTTTTCATCTTTTCTTTTCAGTTATAATAATGTGGCTTTAAATAACATGACATACTTGCGGACTTCATGCCCAGACTCAAACACGCTGTCTAACTGTGAAATAATGAATCAAGAACCGGAATATGATGAAGAAGAGGCTTTTAGGGAAATAAATCGAGAATTGGAACAATTAGAGAACAGACCTAAGCCAAATCTGAATGACACTGAACCGGTCAATTTGGGAACTGCCGAAGAAATAAGGGAAACCAAAATAAGCATTCACACAGATGAGAAAACCCGAGATACAATCATCCAACTCCTGTTTGAATTTAAAGATGTGTTTGCTTGGTCGTATGACGACATGCCAGGACTGAGTGTGGATCTAGTAGTGCATAAATTGCCAATCTATCCTGATTGTCCTCCAGTGCAGCAAAAGCAAAGAAAGTTTAAAATTGATATCAGTGATAAGA
>NW_017688211.1:0-976 GCF_001879085.1 Nicotiana attenuata
TTTGTGATTAACTCCATACTTAGCAAGCAGTGAATCAAAAGCTTTATTGCAAAAATGGGAGCCCCCATCACAAATAATGGCCCGCGGGGTACCAAATCTCGTAAAGATACCCTTTTTCAAAAATTCTACAACACTTCGGGCTTCATTGTTGGGAAGAGCCACGGCTTCCACCCATTTTGAAACATAGTCCACCGCCACAAGAATGTAAGTATTGCCACAGGAGCTCACGAACGGACCCATGAAATCGATGCCCCAAACATCAAAAATATCCACCTCAAGAATTGTATTGAGGGGCATCTCATCCTTCTTGGAAATACCGCCGGCTCTTTGACATGCATCACATCTCTTCACCAATTCACTAGCATCCTTGAACAACGTGGGCCAATAGAAGCCACAACTCAAAACTTTTGAGGCTGTCCTCACCCCCCCGTGATGACCACCATAGGGAGAAGAGTGACAAGCCTCCAATATGCTCATTTGTTCACTTTCCGGTACACATCTCCTTATCACTCCATCCGTGCAAATTCTAAACAAATACGGATCATCCCAATAGAAATCCAAACTATCCCACTTGAGTTTATTCTTTTGGTTGGAAGAGAGCTCACACAGGACGCTACCAGTCACAATGAAGTTGGCGATGTCCGCGAACCATGGCATTTCACACATAGAAACGGAAAGAAGCTGCTCGTCAGGGAACCCATCATTAATCTCAATACCATCACTTGGTCTCCCATCTTCCTCTAATCGGGACAAATGATCTGCAACTTGATTCTCGCTTCCCTTTCTATCCACAATCTCTAAATCAAATTCCTGAAGGAGTAGCACCCATCTCATCAATCTTGCTTTCGAATCCTTCTTAGTCATCAAATACCGAATGGCTGCATGGTCCGTGTGTATGATCACCTTTGCCCCCATAAGGTAATGTCTAAATTCTCCATCGCGAACACATAGCCAATAGCTCCTTTTCTGTCACTGT
>NW_017688211.1:3568-5998 GCF_001879085.1 Nicotiana attenuata
AATTAGGGCAATAGCTTGGCCGTGATCACTCAACTCCTTATGCAAACGGATGACCGTGGGGTCACCTTGGGGTACATTCGCTCGGCTTTGCCATGCCGAAGAGGTGTCCGCCATTTCATCAAGTACATCACATGCCTCTTGGTAAGAAAGTTTCATAAAGTTCCCACCGGCCAATTGGTTCACAATGCATTGATTTGTGGTGTTGATGCCCCTATGGAAAGTCTGTTGGATCATCGCCTCAGTCATGTCGTTGTTAGGACATTCCTTCACCATTGTTCTATATCTCTCCCAGATCTCATGCAAGGGTTCCGTTGGCATTTGCTTAAAGGCTAGAATCTCATCCCGAAGAGCTGCCATATGACTTGGAGAAAAGAACTTGGCAATAAATTTGTCCGCCAATTCATCCCATGTGGTGATAGAATAATTTGGTAACCTTTCTAACCAGTCCAACGCTTTGCCCCGAAGAGAAAACGGGAAAAGCCTCAATCTCAACGCATCCTCTGATACGTTTGTTTGTTTGCTGCCCCAGCAAGTATCTACGAACCCCTTCAAGTGCTTGTATGCATTTTGGTCAGAGGCGCCCGTAAAATATCCCCGTTGCTCGAGCAAGGTCAACATGACAAAAAGTGATTAGGTCGCCGCGGACTCAACCTTAGGAGAGTGGGCGCTAAGACTTTTACCCGATAGTGGTATCGGGGTCAATTTCCACAGGGAGCTAGAAAGGGAGTTGGATATTTGCTTAGCCTAGAAATGCGTGTTTGCTTCTAATTGATCTTCTATCATTTTTGGTTTTTTATGATTATAACTACAATTTAACAACTACTAATTATAACTAAATTATGCTAAGATATTAATTCTAGGGTGTATGTAAGATAGAGAAAGGCACTAGGGTCGTGGCATTTACCTAGGTGGTCAACTAACGGGTAGAGATTCCTAATACAAGAATGATGATTATGGGGCTTATGCTATAACCGTTGCACGATTGCACTCACTCTCACACCTCTCGGTAGAAAGAGTGATTTTGCCCAATTGACTCTCTCGAGACCAATTGGGTAGGCTAACAAGCCAAGCAACTTAGGGTTCAAGTTGGGTAATTACTCTCTCGAGGTTTTACCCGTTAATTGGGACTACCATTCTCATGGGTCCATCCCAATTCCTTGTTGGGTTAATTTTGGAGTCATAGACACTCTTTCTCAAGAAGAGTCAAGACTCACTAAGCTAGACTTAGTGTTTGCAACCACCAAATCCTAGTTAAAACATAAAATTAACCCAAATATCAAACACCCAACATCATTCAAGTATTAAACAATCACACCCATTAATTGCCCATACTAGGGTTGAGCCGCAACCCTAGCTAATGGGTTTAGCTAGCCATAATAGCAACAGAAATTGAAGAAAGTAGATAAAATCAACATATTAATTAACTAGAATATTAATCTACAAGAATCCACGATAAAACAAGATGAAAATGCCCAAAATAGGCTAAAACTTGAGTCTCACGAGTGCTGCTGCTATCTGATATCTAAAACTTAATCTAGAAATAATAAAATATTATATTTATACTAGGCTAGAAAAACTGGACAAAAATACCCCTGCGGGGCTGGCGCGGACCACGCAGAAATGCAGCGCGGCCACGTAGGGGTCTTGGCCTTCGATCATTCACTTCTGAAGCTGGGGACGCGGACCGCACAAAGAGGTAGCGCGGCCGCGCAGGCTAATGGACGCGGACCGCACAACAATGCAGCGCGACCGCGTGGACTCCAGCGCTGACCGCGTAGAAAAGAGCGCTGACCGCGCATGGAAACCCCTGAAATGGATGCTCTCCGAATCTCTTAGCGCGGCCGCGCAACAAATCAGTGCGGTCCGCGCTAGGTCCTTTTGTCCCTACTTCAATGATTTTTGACACTTGAGCAGGTTTCACTCCGTTTCGAGCCGATTTTTGATTTTTGTCATCTTGTCGCTCAAACCTTCAATCAAGCGCACTTTGTAAGCATTCTGGGTCTATTTTACGACAATTCATACATAAAGCATAGGCAAGTATGGGCATAAAACGTGTTAAAATCACAGTTATCAGAAGGTCAGGGCCCTACCGATCATATACAATAATATATAAGGAAGATGAGAAGTAGTAAAGAAATACAGATAATGAGAGAAACAACCACAACCAAGGCAATAATCACAAAAGGTATACAACCAAACTTAGAGATAACAACCGGGGGTCTACCAGGATCCCGTCCTGTAGCCCCAAAAGTAATAATCCGTGGATCTCCCGGGTGCTGTCCCTTAGTCCATATCACTGTGTAGGGGGATCTTCCGGAATACCACATCCGTAGTCCCAAAAGTAAATAATCAATGGATCTTCCGGGTGCTGTCCCGTAGTCCATATCACTGTGTGTGGGGGGGGGGGGAGGGGGGGGAGGGTCTACCGGA
>NW_017688212.1:0-1031 GCF_001879085.1 Nicotiana attenuata
GCGCGGTTTAGAACTCAGAAAAACAGATACCAAAAATTCAATTGAATTGTCCAAATAAATGAGTTTGGGCCTGCTAAGGGCCCAGATAATAATCAGCTATATAGTTGAAGCCCTGTACACAAACGGCTGCATACTGGGCCCAACTGCATTAATAATAGGCCCAGTTATATGACAAGTTATGAGACCCTTGATTCTATATCTTTTCCGTCTGGGCCTTGGCAAAAAGAGCCATGGTCGGCCAGCTCTTCACGAAATCCTGTCGAGATTCCTCATTCTTGGGTCATTGTTTGAGAGCCTGAAATCATTTTACAGTTACATTTTGATTAAGTAAAGCAATTTTGGGCCTTCCAAGTTGGGTAGCGAATTTAAATTAAGAGGTTTACCTCTTGTTTAAGTTCGGACTTGAACTGGAGGCCCGAATTTTGTAGTATTAAGTAACTAGGCCCTTTTAGAGACAACACTGTAGTAGAAAAATCATAGTTTGCTTTAGGTTGGCCTTTAAAATAAAAACGAGGTGCCGCGCCAAATAAAATTCAATAAATTGCGTGGCCCTCTTTAAATGTGTATACCAAAAATACTTAGAACTCGAGGCGTGCCATTTAGCAAATTTCCATGGCCCTCGCAAAGTTAACAACGCTAGCCACTTTAGGCACGCTTTTAATAATTTTACTTTCCTAAACTCGGGTGCGCATTTCATGCAACCCAAATCCAAATCCCAAAACGTTGGATAAGAGGTGTTTAGGATCCGGGTGCATTTCATGTGACGTGATCCCAGAACACGCTCTTAAACGGCGTTCACTTCCGTAAAAAAAAACAAAATAAACTAAAAGCGGTAAATAATCTTAAAATTGCACTATAGGTTTAAATATGTATAAAAACCAGATTTTAGCCATTTATGATAATTTAAGCGACCGTGCTAGAACCACGGGATCTGGGGGTGCCTAACACCTTCCCTCGGGTCAACAGAATTCCTTACACAGAATTTCTGGTTCGCAGACTCCAATTGGGAAGTCGAAATTTTCCTCGATTTG
>NW_017688212.1:2052-5998 GCF_001879085.1 Nicotiana attenuata
AAAATACCAAAAAATTTAATTTTTGTCAAATACATTGGGTGATGCCACTCTTGTTTTACAAAATAAGCCGAATGTCCCCAAAAGGACGCCGGAAGGCCATTTTTGCAAGAATAGCCACCCTGAGTCATTTTCAAATGGTTTGCAGGAACAGCCTTAAAATCTTCCTTCCAGAAGTGCTGAAAGGCCGTATTTTCAAATCCAAGTCCTTATTTTCTAAGTAAAGAATTTTTGCATAAATAGCCATTTTTCAAAATAAGTTAAATTCCCCTAAAATAAATATGCAGGATGAATTCAAGTGACATCGAAACCTTCTCAGTCCTGAGCGAGATCCCTTTGAAACTCCATATGTGGTGGCATGACTTGGGAAAAGGAAGCAGAGATACTGTGATCAAAAGCCTGGGCGGTCTCGTAGATTTATTAAAAATCAAGCCAAGAACAGATGTCATTGAGGCACTAATACCATTTTGGGACCCGACCCGTAATGTGTTTCGGTTTTCAGATTTTGAGCTCACACCTACATTAGAAGAGATCGCCGGATACGCAGGTCTAAATGGGAACCTCCGTGGTAGATACCCTTTGGCTCCACGGCCGGTAACTCTTCACAGGTTTTTAGATTTGTTGAACATCAGTCGGGATATTCAAGACCCACATTTGGCGGAAGGGTGCTGTACACTACATTTCCTGTATCACCGGTATGGTAACCCCAAAGGCTTTGAGGAATCCAATACAGGATTGACACATGCTGGAAACAAAGACAAATGGGAGGCCCGACGCGGATTAGCCTTCATGGTGGCCTTTTTGGGAGTGTTAGTTTGTCCCAGGAAAGACGGTCACATAGACCTTGGTCTAGTAGGCATGCTAGATGCTGCCATAAAGAAACCTACTAGCACAGTGGTTCCTTTGATTGTAGCAGAAATATATCGAGCTCTGACCAAATGTCGAGAAGGGGAGAAATTCTTTCAAGGTTGCAATGTGCTCTTGCAGTTGTGGATACAGGAACATCTCTGTCACCGCACAGGATATATGAACTACGGCTTAACCGGGTTGAGTTGTATTGTAGAGTTCGAGACCCGAGTTACAGGTATTGAGTTCCCGGAGGGTACCGAGGCCTGGTCGTCATGTTTAAGATCCCTCACTGCAGATAAAGTTGAATGGGCTTATGGATGGCTTCCTGTCACTGAAGCTGTATACACATCAGCAGAGGTCCCTTATATTCTTCTGATGGGTATTCGAAGCATTCAGCCTTATGCTCCTTACCGAGTTTTGCGACAATTTGGAAGATTTCAGACGGTACACGGTGATGAGGACCTGAGTGGGCAAGTCATTGAGTTGGGCCCAAAAGCTGCATTCCCTGAAGGCCAAATCCGGAAAATCTGGAATGAGTGCAGGTATCTTGAGCCTAAAACTATAGTACAGGACCGGGCCAGAGGTGAAGTAGACCCCAAATATTTGGTTTGGTTTGGTAAAAGGTTTCAAATCCCCGAGAGACCCGCCAAAAGGCCGCATGTGCAACAATTAACAAACGAGGCTCGGGTGCAGTGGGATTGGTTGGCTAAAGAAAAAGAGTATAGAGCTCGGATTGGCGCATTGGAAAAACAGGTTCAGGAGCTTCGGTTCGAAAACAGCTTGCAAGCCGCAGCCGATGAAGGTGATAAAAAGCAATTGGTCCAAGAGAATGAAGCTCTCAAGATCCAAATTCAACAATTGAAATTAGATGCAAGGAATAGAGAAAGAAGTCCATCTGACGAAAGATTGATAAGGGGATTAAAGAAACAAGTCCTGGACTGTCAGGAAGAACTGGAAAAATCCGAGGGAAGTATGGCAAAACTTCGGGCCCAATGGGCAAAGAAGACAGAGGAAAGGGCCCAGTTCGTACAGCAAATGAAGAAAAACTATGAGGGAACCATTGCCAACATGAAAAGAAAAATGAATACTCTTGAAGAAAAGGCAGCCCGTCGGGAGAAAGAGCTACACGCTGAAAGGGAACAGTGCTATAAATTAATTGCCGATATGGAGAAGGAACTAAAATTGTTACAGGATCTTCACTTCCAGGATTCGCAGGTACTAGAAGCCCGCACTCAACAGATAAGCCGGCTACTCCAAGAGAAGGGTCAAATCCGGGAGAGAATCATAAACATTGCCAACTATATTGTCATGAAGTGTCAGGCTGGTGAACGTATGGGTCGTACCACATTCTTTGCCTCCGCGATGATATTTGTTCGCCAGGTCATGAACGATTTAGATCAGTTGCAAAAGGGTCTTGCACGCAGGCCCGCGGCGATGCCGAGTGATGCCCCGCGGGCCCCGGGATTTGAAGCTTTGATGTACTCTTGAGGCTGTAGTTTTCATGTCTAGTTTTGTACTTTTTATTTCCAAGAAAGAAGATAGTCTAGTAGCTTTGTAATTGCCTTTTGTTATTAATGAAAATTTGAAAATTCCCAAAAAAAATAATAATAAAATTGTTTCTTTATTTCTTGCATTTGAGTTCTCATCTATTTGCAAGAACTACGCTTGGTCTGATTCATGCGGGGTCATGATACGTAGGCAATCTCCATAGGATTCGACCGTAACCCTAAAATATGGGGGGAAGAAAAACAAGAGAGAAAGAAATGGCAGAAAGAGAAATAATACAATATAGAAAGAAAAACCATGGCAAAAGAAAAGGAAAAGCGGAAAACGAAAAACAAGGAGGAGGGAAAAATGAAAAAAAGAGAGAGAGAGGAAAAGAAAGCAAAAGAAAAGAAAGCCGGGATGACACATGCAACCAGTGCAAACATGTAGACATCTGTTTAACTGTATAAGTGCATCACACCCCAATGTGCGATTACCTATCTGTTGTTTGTTTCAAACTAACCGTGTGTTGCTCAATCCAGCCTAGCTTTTAGAAACGGTGGTTGGTTGTGGTAAGCTGGCATCGCATCAATACTTTACCAGATCAAAAGGAAGTGTGGAAATGTCTACAGAAATGACTTTGCCCGCAGTCCCCATTTCTGAAGATAGCCCCATCTCGGGGGTCCCGGTCTCTGAATCTTTTACAGCTGAAGAGAATCGAATCTTGCGCTTGCGATTGATGGAAATGTGGGATGCTTGGAACAATGGAAAGGAACCTCCAAGCAATATTCCCGGATTCCCAGAATTATTCCCCAGAGCTGGAGGTGCTACCACTGTCCCTATCAGTCACCCTCCTACCCCTTTTGGACAACCTACCATGACTACCCACTTCGTTGGAACACCTTCTGAGGTCCGTCCCCAGGTATTCCCAACAGGAATGGTTCCTAACATCGTCACTGCTCCACCGTGTCCTGCCACCACACAGCCTTCGCTGCCAAGGCCTGCCTTTGATCCTTCAGCGTTCACATTCCAAAACCCCGCCTTCCCATCAGATCCTCCCCAATATCCCGTATACAATTACTCTCAGCCACCCCCATACGAGCTTACACCAGGGCAGGACAAAAACCCCAAAGACACAGAACAGGATGAAATGGCAAAGAGAATGAGGAGCCTCGAGCAGAGCCTGAAAAACATGCAAGGATTAAGCGGGCAAAAGAGTGTCTCATACACGGATCTATGTATGTTCCCGCATGTTCATTTGCCGTTAGGGTTCAAGACTCCAAAATTTGAGAAGTATGACGGACACGGTGACCCTATTGCTCACTTAAAGAAGTATTGCAATCAGTTACGGGGAGCCGGTGGCAAAGAAGAGCTTTTGATGGCGTATTTTGGAGAAAGCTTGGTAGGTATCGCTTCAGAATGGTACATGGATCAAGATGTCTCACGTTGGTATATTTGGGATGATCTGGCCCGAGACTTTGTTCGACAATTTCAGTACAACATTGACATCGCACCAGACAGGAACTCTTTGGCAAATCTAAAGAAGAAACCATCAGAAAGCTTCCGTGAGTATGCAATTAAATGGCGTGAACAGGCATCGAGAGTGAAACCTCCA
>NW_017688213.1:0-663 GCF_001879085.1 Nicotiana attenuata
GTCCCCCATTAATTGCTTCCCCTAAGTTCATTTCTGCTATGTTGGTTTGCCGGGACGTTCGGTGTTAGGATTCGGAGTGTTTTGGGACACTTAGTCCTTAAATGAGAGCTTAAGTGTGGAAAAGTGGTCCGTAGTCAGAACAGTGTGAAGACGACCTCGAAATAGAAATCTGATGGTCCCGTTAGCTCCGTTAGGTGATTTCGGGGTTGGGAGCGTGTTCGGAATATATTTTGGAAGTCCGTAGCTCATTTAGGCTTGAAATGCCGAAGTTTGAATTTTTGAAGTTTCCGGTCCGATAGTGAGTTTTTGATTTGAGGGTCGGATAGGAATTCCGGAAGTTGCAGTAGCTCCATCATGTCATTTGGGATGTGTGTGCAAAATTTCAGGTCATTTGGACCTATTTTGTTTAGGTTTTTGATCGAAAGCGTATTTTGATAAAAGTTGAAGTTCTTAGGCTCAAATCCTTGTTTAATTCGAGTTTCCGGCGTTGTACTAGGTGGTTTAAGGATTGGTACAAGTTTGAATGATGATATGGGATATGTCCGTAGGTTTGGTCGAGGTCCCGGGGGCCTCCGGTGTGTTTCGGATGCTCAACGGAGCATTTTGGAGTTTGAAAAGTTGCACGAAATACCTTCAGCTGTGCAGGTCCCGAAACTCCTTCTT
>NW_017688213.1:2509-5998 GCF_001879085.1 Nicotiana attenuata
TCCGCAGACCGAAGAGTCTTCTTCCTTATTCTAGTTGTAGAGCTATTATCGTATCATACTTTTGATGTAGATATTCTGGAGATTAGAGTACTTATGGTAATTCTATTAGCCTGTGTGTCCCGTGAGTTTTCGGGTTTTGGGATTGAGTTGTAGACTTCCGCATATCTTTAGAGTTGTATTGGCCGGGCGGCCTTATATTCAGTTGTTATTTTTCATATGTTCAGTTTTAATTGATTATTCCTCAAGTTAAAAGGTTATTTCCGCACTGTTAGGCTTACCTAGTTGTAGGAACTAGGTGCCATCACGACATGTTCATGGAGGGTGAACGGGGGTCGTGACACAAATCTAATCAAATCAATTTCATAATGTAAATATAACTACAAACAACGAGTTTAGCTAAACGAATCGAAGCTAAGGCAAGAAAATAGAAAAACGCCCAAAAATCCTCCCCGGGCCCACGTCTCAGAATCGGGTAAAAATTACAGATTATGAACACCCATTCACTCACGAGTTCACTCGAAAAAAAAGCATCCCAATCCGACATCAAATTCTAACTAAAAACTCAGAGTTTCCATTAGGGGACTTTTCCCCCCATTTCCAAACTTTTACCCTCAAATTCTTCAATTAGATGATAAAACTAACAATAGATTAATGTATTAGAACCAAATTAGAGTTAGAATTCATTACCCAATAGTTCTCCTTCAAAATCTCTCAAGAAATCGCCTTCCACCGAGCTCAAAATCATTTTTAGAAGTTATGAGTTCAAACCCTCAATTTCTCTCTTTTCTTCCCATCGATTTCCGCTTCTACGAGGGGTCTACCGCACCTGGGGTCCCGCTCCTGCGGCTCCTACTCCACACCCGTGGAATTTCATTAAAAGGCCAGATTCCGCACCTGCGCCCCTTTACTTGCAGATGCGGTTCCGCTTCTGCGGTCCTTGGGCCGCATCTGTGACCATTGATCTCCAACCCTCAGGCCGCTTTTGCGGCGCCGCACCTGCGTCCAAGCTCCGCAGGTGCGAAACCAACAGGTTCAGCAATTCAGAAAATTGCCTAAGTCCAGTTCAACTTCCATTAAGCATTCGAAACTCATCCGAGGCCCCCTGGACCTCAACCAAACATGCCAACCAATCCTAAAACATCATACGAACTTAGTCCAACCCTCAAATCACATCAAACAATGCTAAAACCACGAGTCACCCTCCAATCCAAGCCTAATGAACTTGAAATCTCAAGAATTCTACAACCGATGCCGAAACCAACCAAACCATGTCCGATTGACCCCAAATTTTGCACACAAGTCACATTCAACACAACGGAGCTGTCCCAGCTTTCGGTATCGGATTCCAACCCTGATAACAAAATTTCACTATCGATCCGGAGACTTCAAAAATTCAACTTTCAGCATTTCAAGCCTTAATAAGCTACGACCTCCAAAACACACTCCGAACACGTCCCTAAGTCCGAAATTACCCAACGAAGCTAATAAGACCGACGGAATTCCATTCCGAGGTCGTCTTCACACCGTTCCGACTATGGTCCAAATTCTAAAGCTTAAGTTCTCATTTAGGGACTAAGTGTCCCAAAACACCCCGAAACCCAAAACGAATCTTCCCGGCAAATCATAATAGCAGAAATAAACACGGGGAAAGCAGTTAATAGGGGATCGGGACGTTAATTGTCAAAGCAACTGGCCGGGTCGTTACACCCTTATAGTCTGTATAATTATGGAAAACCCTGGGTATAACTATATGAAACGTTTTATTGCACAATATTGGAAAAATGTTGCTGAACAAATTATGCATCTACATGAGGAAGGTACTACATTGTTAAATTTTAGAGCATTGGCGATTTAAAAGAAATATTATATGGGGGACTATATAGCATCAATAGTAGACCTAGAATGTCATGACCCATTTTATGAACAAGCCGTGACCAGCACCCGATCACTAAATTTAACCCAGCGAACCATTTGCCCTTAGCAAAACTATAATAACTTCAAACTTTATATGCAACAAGGCAATACTTTAATCAAATACTTTTAATTAATTTGAATATCTAAAATAAACTAATTCCTAAACTTTATTCCTAGTAACTACTGAAATACTGGAAATTTGTTATCAAAAACACCTGAATCTTAACCCATCGACTATGTCTATGAAGCCTCTACTGATAAACTGACGCACTACTCAGTACATGAGATCTCTTGGCTAGTTCTCCAAGTAAACAAAGAAATAGCTAAATAATGATGACTCGAAGGAGTACTCCAGGAATAAAAGCGAAGCTCGCCAATAGCAATGTAAGTGAGGGAAGCCCTAACCTATATCCTGCTCGCCTGCAGAACCGGTTCCTATGTTGTACCGCAGACCAACGCAGCTTCCCAAAAGAGAATGACAGTACCATCCATTATACTCAGTTAGTCTCAACGACCCCCCACTAAAGTAGGGAACAAAACTTTAATAAAATACACATTACAAGCAAAGATTCTAAATGCATGAAAAACATAAAGATTCAAAAATAATTGCATAACAGAAGTTTATGAATATTCTAAAAGAATTTCTATTCTTTTTCTTTCTTATAAAAAAAGTACTTCATTTTATGCATCGGGAATTCCAACGATCCTGAATTATTTATGTCTTAGTCACCATGTGATCGGTATGGATTTGATCTCAACCTGATCGAATACACATCGGCTAAGCACCGACCCCAGGTTAAAACTAGTGAAGCAAAAAAGGAGGCCTCAGTCCGAGGTAAAGCATGCTTTCATAAAAGACGAGGTAACCAAACTTCTTAAAATAGGAGTCCATTACGGGAGGTAAAGTACCCCGAATGGTTAGCCAACGTAGTTGTAGTTACCTCAAAAAAGGAAACAAAACTCAGAATATGTGTAGACTATAAGGACTTGAATAAGGCATGTCCGAAAGATTCTTTCCGATTGCCAAACATCGATCGTATGATCGATGCCACGGCCACGAGATCCTAACTTTTCTTGACGCCTACTCCAGGTACAATCAAATTCAGATGAACCCGGAGGACCAGGAAAAGACTTCGTTTATTACTAAATTTGGAACTTATGTTACAACATAATGCCCTTTGGGCTTAAAAAATGCAAAAGCTACATACCAACGCCTAGTTAACAAAATGTTCGAAGAACAAATAGGTAAAATAATAGAAGTTTGTATTGATGATATGTTGGTTATGTCCTTGCGCGTAGAGGACCAATTAGCTCATGTCACGCAAAATAGCAGGAATCCTTGTCACTTTGGCATTTTCTACATTCAAACTATGATTTTGAATTCTTAACGTGGTTAATGTTGAGTATATAAAGCTTCTTAGCTAATTCTCATAGTGTGTTTCTACTAATTGATTTAAGCTTTAATTATAGTTTGTCTTAAATTGTAATTCATTCTGGCCTCAAACGTGTCTGTTGGATCATGTGTTGGGCCACCATCGTTGGCCCAAATGCAACCAGACCCCCTGAAATCATGCC
>NW_017688214.1:0-1027 GCF_001879085.1 Nicotiana attenuata
ATAGATACCAAAGAGACTAGGGTTTCAAAATGAAATACGTTCAGAAACAAGTCACGTAACAAGTAGCCTCAACAATTCGAATGAACCCCAAATTTTAGGGCTTTTACTAACAATTAAGTCTAGAGATGAAAGCAAGTAAGTGAGGCAAAAATAACAACGAAATAAGTGCAGAAGTCATAAAAAGGACACGTTCTTCATAGTAGAAGAAAGTCATGAAAATCATAATAATAGGACAGTCATGCAAATACAGTACAAGAGCTCGTAAAGACAAGGTAGGAAAACCACAGTAGAAGAAACACATGAAAATCAAAGAAACCCTAAATTGAACTCAAACGATTTTAAAAGGAAAACTTGGGGAAATCACTTAAAATGTAAAGTATAGCATAGATTTAGCATAGATCTAGGCAAACAAATAGAGAAGGAACCTCGAATAGCTTAGGGTCTTGGAAAAAACCCTAGAGATGAGAAAGTCTTGGAAACAGGTCCGATCTCGAGTCGGAGGGGTCAAGAATCAGGCTTTAGAGCTTGAATACACCGGAGCATGGCCGGAGAGGCCAGATCTAAGAAGATCTAAAAACGAACCATCGAAGTCAGCCTCCAAAACCTCGAACATCCATGGTCTAATGGCGAGGGTGAGTGGGTATAGGCCATCCATGGCCAGGACCGCCACGGATTCCGGTGGAAGCACGGTGAAGAAAAGGTCGGAGACGATTAGGGTTCCAAAGAACCTTCGAGAGAATTTGGGAGAGGGAGAGTATCCAAAGGCGGCTATCAGAAGAGAATGAGGGATTAGGGTAGGGTTATGCGAATAAAAAAGGAAAGGGGTGATCTGGACCGTTGATCAAAATGATCAACGGCCTGGATTAAAAGGTAATCCGGGCGGGTTAGATAAATGGGTTATTGGGTTGGGTTAAGTGGGATTGGGCTGGTCCGATTTTGGGTTTGAAATTGGATCAGTTTTAGGCTAAAATTGAAATGTAGATGGGGCTACAATTGAAATGAATTGGGGCTATAATTGAAATAGCCA
>NW_017688214.1:5452-5997 GCF_001879085.1 Nicotiana attenuata
AAGGTAAGGGAATCAATCAACTTGAGTAGAAAAGGCAGGATCGAAAAGAAAATATTTCAAACAAGTCCAAGAAACAAGGGAAATCAAGACAATAAAGGAAAGAATCAATTACACAGAGAGATTCGAAATCAGTCCACAATCAAAGGTTATTTCGAGGAGGAAATTTAACCTATAAGAGTGCATAGACATTAAGCATATGAGGCTGGATTTAAAAGAAAGAGGAGTGTCATGCATTCAAAATCAGTGAGTAGAGGAAACAACTTCAGGAATTCAAATAGATCCAAAGAGACTAGGGTTTCAAAATGAAATACGTTCAGAAACAAGTCACGTAACAAGTAGCCTCAACAATTCGAATGAACCCCAAATTTTAGGGCTTTTACTAACAATTAAGTCTAGAGATGAAAGCAAGTAAGTGAGGACAAAAATAACAACGAAATAAGTGGCAGAAGTCAAGTAAAAAAGGACACGTTCTTACATAGTAGAAAGAAAGTCATAGAAAATCAATAATAAGAGACAGTCATGACAAATACAGTACAAGAACTACG
>NW_017688215.1:0-1940 GCF_001879085.1 Nicotiana attenuata
GAACCCAATCAATTTAGGTTCTAAAAGAGAAGACAGAAGAGAGAACTTTTCAAGAGCGATTGGTACTGAAAATAGTATTGTCCGTTCGCTCTCGAGGAGAGAATGCGGACAATACTGATTTTGGTCTAAATCAGAGACGCCGGAGATCCATTCAGGCCTGTCGGCTTGGTTAGGTATTTTTCCTCTGTTGCTATTGTCTCCGTCACTGGTATATTTTCATCTCTTCGTCTATCTCCGTTTCCTCTCCTTTCCTTCTGTGTTTCACTCATTTTACTCGCATAACAGATTTGGGGTCATAGTCCGGCCGTTGTTATTAGGACATTTTGTTGTCATGGTTTGATCTGTTATATATTGTTTAGTTTTGGTTTCATCAGACTCTCAATATCAAGACTCTATAACCCCTGTCCCGTTTCTTTTTTTTTTGGGCTTCGGCTGTTCCGATTTGGGGCCTGGGTTCCGCAGGTCAGGAGCCCATAAGGGGAAAGGCTCAAATCTGGTTGTCCAACCCACGGTTTGGTTTGGGATATGGGTTGATTTGGACCCATAATCCGGAGGGTAAATAACCTATTTTTTTTAGGGGTAGTCCAGGGTTTCTGGGGAAAGGGAATCTTTTGTAACAAGAAGGGGAGGCTTCTAGGAAGCGGGGTGGGGGGTCTAATTTGCTGTGGACCTTTAGTTGAGGCTATCTCAGCAAAAAAGAAAATTAGAAAAGGACCAAAGTGAAAATCTGAACATTCTACAGCTGCCCTACTTTCCTTGCCTATAAAGGCACGCTTTTCTTGCATATGAAGGCAGACCTGGAAGAGATAAAAATCGAGAATTTTTGAAACGGCTAACAAAAACACAAGAACTTTTATTGCTCCATTGGAGAATTTTCTGTGATTCCAAAGGTTCTCACATCTGAAATAATTTCTGAATAACTAGGGGTTGAAATGATTTGAATTTTTGTTGGTATTCAAGTGTTCGGGTTCAGGTTTTGGTTATGTTTTGATTACTGGGCTTTATTTGACACTGTTGCTGGTTCAAATCTGGTTTTAAGTTGGTTTTCCTTGGTTATTTCTGGGGTTGATTTTGCTGCTGAACCCTGTTCCTGCTATTGTTCTGCTGCTGATCTTTCATTTTCTGTGTTGCTTTTCAATTTCCAGGTACACTTTTACATTCCACCTCATGTGAAGTTTGGCTTGATGAATAAAGATGGAAATTCTAAGTTCAAACATGTTTTTCAGCCTTCTATTACGAGTTTAGTTGTTCTACTTTGTATTTATGGTTTTTTTTATCTTAGTATTGCTCTTTTGTAGTTAGTTTTAGTCTTGGTTAATGTGTTGCTGACCCCAGCTTTATTTGGTTTCATTTTTCTAGGTTTAAGCTCAATATAGCTAAATAGATGTTCTGCGAGCCACCTCCCTCTATGCTGTTTTTCTTTTGTCTTGATTTTCATTTGTGCTCTCTGTTTTGGTATGTCAATCAATGATATGCTATGAACATCGGAGGCTCACTTTAAAGCTGCAAGTAGGGCTCCTGTTTCCCTTTGTTAATCTTAGTTGGTACTGATTTATCCTTCATGAGTTTAGATGGTTGCATTGTTGTCACCTTCATTTGTTTGATAGCATTATTAAAATAATTGGTTGAAGAGCTCTATGAGAAGTATGCTTATCAATTTGGTTTAAGGATTGCTAGTTCTCTGATTTCTCGAAGTCTAAAGCAGTTTGGAGGTTTGCTAATTAGCAAATCAAGTCTCCTGGAGACCCTATTTTGAGTTTAAAAACTGAGAACATGATTTGATTCTATATTAAATATAGCCGAGGGTACTGTTTAAGTAGTGGAATAGTCCAGGTCATTTCAAAGTCAAGCTATGTATTGATTTTACTCATTTGTTTGTGAGCATATCTAATTTTGAGGTTGAGGTTTGGGTTAACGTTTGTTAATGGACATTCCCACAA
>NW_017688215.1:5116-5997 GCF_001879085.1 Nicotiana attenuata
TTTAATGTTAATTTTGATTTTGAGTAGTTTTTCTTTTAATTTGTTGTTTAATTGATCGTGGTAATTACCATTTAGGTTTAATTAGTGTTTTTAAGTTAATTAGGCTTTAGCAATTAATTTAGATGGTAGTTTAATCTTGAAAAAAGAAGAAGAAAACAAAAGGAAAATTAGAAAATTGAAAAAAAAAAGAGAATGAAATAGCTTTGCATCAGATTTGTTGGGCCAATCTCAATTTATATCCTAAAGCCCAAACGATCCCCTCCTGTACCCGACCGGATCCGCTCCAATTCCAGCCTATACCCGGTCCATTTCCCCCACTAACCTAAACGACGTAGTAGTGCTAGTGTCAAACCCCAGCCATCGATCTCGTCGCATCTAACGGTCAGTAAACTCCCCTCTCTCCCATATTAGTGTCTGAAAATACAGAGACCAGTTCAGTTCCAAACACACCCTCATCTCTCTCGTCCCTTTCGTCTCTCTCATCTTTCTCATTCTTCAAACCCTAGCAGACCAGTTCCGCCATTGTTACAGGCGTTTGACCTCCCAAACGCCACCAAAAATCAACCCCATACTCCCCATAAGCCTTCAAGTACTACGCTGGTACAAATCTATGAAAAACTCCATAGAACCCAATCAATTTTAGGTCTAAAAGAGAAGCAGAAGAGAGAACTTTTCAAGAGCGATTTGGACTGAAAATAGTATTGTCCGTTCGCTCTCGAGGAGAGAATGCGGACAATACTGATTTTGGTCTAAATCAGAGACGCCGGAGATCCATTCAGGCCTGTCGGCTTGGTTAGGTATTTTTCCTCTGTTGCTATTGTCTCCGTCACTGGTATATTTTCATCTCTTCGTCTATCTCCGTTTTCCTCTCCTTTCCTTCT
>NW_017688216.1:0-838 GCF_001879085.1 Nicotiana attenuata
ACAAAGACTTAAAACAGACTCTGATGCAGAAAGAACTACAGACTCTACCATCCCTATCCTAGTTCAAACAAAATACAGACTCAATCAACTGACTGTCTTTTAACAAAAAGGGAAATACAGACTCCGATAAAAGAAATACAAGCCCAAGTAACCTAACTCCATTAAAAGGAAATACAGACTCAAAAGGTAAACTCTAGCAGACTCAAAGACAACTATGAATACATTAAAGCTCCTGGTGCCCGCGGGACATCGTTCGGTCTCGCCGCGGGCCTATATGCAAGTTCCCCTTGGAGTCTGTCTAAGTCATTCATTATCTGCTTCACAAATATCATGACTGATGCAAAGAAGGTGGTACGGGTCATGTTCTCGCACATCTGGCATTTCCGGGTAATAGAGTGAGCAACGGTTAAGATCCTCTCTCGGATTCTTCCTTTCTCTTGGAGCAACCGCCCTATCTGCTGGGCCCTAGCCTTCAAAGTCTGCTCAAACGCCTGGCTTTGTTCTCGGAGTTGCTGTAAGTCCATTTCTAACTGTGCCAATGCCCTGTAACAGTGTTCTTTCTCGACTTTGAAGTCATTTGCCTGTTTAATCATTCGGTTTTCTGCGGCCGTGGCCTTTTCCTTTAATCTCGCGACCTTACTGTCATATTCTTCTTTTAACTGCTTAACCATGCGAGCCCGTTCTTCTGTACTTTTAGCCAATTGCCTCTGGACCCCAACTAATTTCTTTTCTGCTTTGTCGAGGTCAAAACTGTAGTCATTCACCTTTTGCCTTAGATTTGCTATAAGCTTTGTATCTTTGGCACTTCTGACAGGGTTGTCGGCCTCTAGCTTCATCT
>NW_017688216.1:3433-5997 GCF_001879085.1 Nicotiana attenuata
TGTCACACCTCCTTTTTATTTACTACACCCCGCAAAGGGTGTATAGGAGTTTTTCCACTTAAAGGACAATCGGAACGGGATTTATTATTAAAATTCAGAGTCTCCACTTGGGAGATTAATGGTGTCCCAAGTCACCGGTTGAATCCCGAACCGAGGAAATTATGACTCTGTTAACAGTCAGCGAACCAGAAATCCGAGTAAGGAATTCTGTTAACCCGGGAGAAGGTGTTAGGCATTCCCGGGTTCCGTGGTTCTAGCACGGTCGCTCAACTGTCATATTTGGCTTATTTGTTTGATTTTAGTACATGTTTTAATCTATGTGCCTTTTAACTTTGAAACGCTTTTATTATTATTATTTTTAGAGAATTGCAACGTCATGAAAATGTGTCTCGAACCACGTTGCACCAGTGCACCCGTGATTTTTGATACATTTCAACTTCGTTGAGATTTGGATTTTAGGTCACATAAATGTGCACCCGAGTTTAAGAAGGTAAATTATTAATAGCGCACCTAAAGTGACTAGCGCGTGATTATCTTTGGGGAGGGCCGTGAAATTCGCTAGACGGCCCGTCCCGAATTCTAAGTTCTTTAATGTAACCATTTATCGAGGGCCCCGCAATTTTGCATTGTATTTGGCGAGGCTCGTCTCGTTTATTATTTAAGGGCTAGTCCTGAAGTAAACTACGACTTTTCATTTATTTATCTCTAATAACACAAGAAAAGGTCCTAATTAGTCAATAGACACAAACGGACAAAATTCCCAACAGACACAGGCGTTGGGCCTGATATTAGCCCAGATCGGACAAGCATATCAGGCTGCGTTGGGATGATCAAAAATCGAATCCCTGGAGCTGGCAAGCCACTGATTTGCTCAAACCTTTGCCCACCGAAATTATTCCGAACTCTTATGAGTGCATTCAATGACTGACAATAAAGTAAGCAATGTATTCTTATTCAAGTTAACAGAGTATTGATTACAAGTTACGAGCCTAAATTCATACTTTGATCATATCTAATTATCAAACAACCAACAATGTATTCTTGTTCAACTAATACCTCACTACTGACCCAGAATTGCCAACGCTTGCTTTAAAATAGTGTACTCAGGGAAACACAGGTTTTGACATTGAAAATTAACCTGCTTATATTAACTATTGCATTACAAAGTGGTTATGGAAACAAGTTTAAACTATTTCTGACTTTCAAACTTTAAACAGAAAAATGAGAAACAAGTCTAACTACAACTGATAACTACAAATTAACAGTCCAAACAGTCCAATTAGGTACAAATCACACAGTCCGAGTTTCATTGAATATAGATCTAATTAGACTACATTATACAGTTATATATACACCATCGCTATCTAATTAACTACAGATGCATCTTCCAGCAAGCAAATGCTTGAATACTTCCATTTTCATGTTCAATCTCGAAGCTACATCAACTTTGAGTTCAAATGTGTACCTGGGATTAAAATGCAAAATGAAGGAGAAATGGAGGTCAGTGAGGCAGTGATGAACAACAGCCCAGACTCAAAACAATGAAATCAACTTCGGCTCCTAAATCAACACAGCAAACCCAGGAACAGACAGCACCAGATCCAACACCAAAAACACATGAAATCCAAACACAAATGAACCAAGATGTGCTCAAAACCAACCAGAAAAGAAACTCCCTGAACTCAGACCAAACCCAAATCTGATGATATTCAGGCCATTTATACTCTTCAGTCGACTGGAAATCTCATCTAGCTAAAAATCTAACTTCAAACTCTAAGAGAAATTCCAGTAGAACAGGACTTTTATAGAATTTTCTACTGTTTTTTGTGTTTTTCTGTTTGAGGAAGTTAAAATCTGAAGGGTATCTGATCTAAAATTTTAGTTTCAAATCTGGAACTTGAATGATATTTTTGGGGAAATTTTTAGGCTTCGAAAACTTGTAGAATGCTCTTTTGGGGGGGTTTAGATGACTGCCCAAAAAAACTCCTCTTTAACAAGGCAATGGGCATGCCTTTTATAGGCAAAACTAAGGCTCTATCAGATTTTTCCTTTACACTTCTAGTCCCTCTTTTATTTTCAGTGTTTACCCTTTATTTTCTGACTTGTTACACAAGTAACTACACCTATTCTATTGAAATCTATACTGTAGTCCATCCTAGAAGGTTCTATACTTATTACAATCCCTATTCTATCCTTACCCCCCTTCAAAATTACCAAATCTAATAAAACTACCCTTTTCCCATGCCTAAACTACCCTTAAAACCTCCTGAAATTACTGACTTGTCCCAACCTTGTTAGCTAACTGATCAATTATCTTGCAAATTAAACAGCTAGAACCAAACTTAAACAATTCTTAAATCCAAACTAATTACTGAATCTCAAATTACCAATTATCATTAACAATCAACCAACTAATCAATTAACAATAGTAAAATTAGTACGAAACTAGAAAAATCCAAATAAATAGAAACTAATCAAATCAGAATTCTAGACATTGAACCCTAACTACGGATTAACAAAAGAAAATATGCTTAAGAGAAATCACACATAACAAAAAAAGATTC
>NW_017688217.1:0-664 GCF_001879085.1 Nicotiana attenuata
AGGAGAAATTTCATCAGACTAGGTTTTCTATCTTAGGAGAAAGATTCATCAGACTAAGATTTAGATCCTAGGAGAAAAGTCATCAGACTAGGTCGTCTATCTTAGGAGAAAAATTCATCAGACTAAGATTGTGATCCTAGGAGAAAATTCATCAGACTAGGTTGTCTATCTTAGGAGAACAATTTAGTCTGATGTCTATCTTAGGAGAACAATTCATCAGACTAAGATTTTGATCCTAGGAGAAAGTTCATCAAACTAGGTTTTCTATCTTAGGAGAACAATTCATCAGACCAAGATATAGATCCTAGGAGAAAGTTCATCAGACTAGGTTTTCTTGTTATCTTAGGAGAAAAATTCATCAGACTAAGATTTCTATTTGGAGAAAAATCCATCAGACTAGGACTTTTCATCCTAGGAGGAGAAAATGTGAAAAGCAATGGCAGCATTTTATGCACGCTAACAAGACAGGCAAGGGCGAAGATTTGAGAAACTTCCCTTTTGTCGGCTCTCCTCTTCTTCCTTTTCTTTTCTTTCTTTTCTTTTTTTTTCTTATTGTTGAACCAACTTTCTTGCATTGCTTTGTTCCTGTTTCAAACGAAGAAACTTAGTGAGTTTAAAACTGTGGTGGTTAGTTTGTGGCCTTGAACTTTGAGCGGCTACTTCT
>NW_017688217.1:3057-5997 GCF_001879085.1 Nicotiana attenuata
ACACAAACTTCACAAAATTGCAAAGAATCATTTTGTTTGGAATTTTGGGAATAATTCATACATAGGGCAAAAATCACGTGCTCACAGCTGCCCCTCTTTGCTCGGAAACATGAAAAGTTTTCGGGAAAAGATAAGTGAGCAAATACGAGCGATTTTTGCCCGTTCGAATATTCCGTGTGAAGCAATTTTGAAAAAGCTTTGACCGCACCCTGCTTCGGAGGTTGCCTACATATCCTGGGCTAAACAGGAATTAGGTCAGTGTAGTTCGAGAAGGTTTGGTAGCTGGGACTACCAGGAGCCGTGATCTCACTGCTGTTGCTGCTGCTACTGCTCGCTGACCTCCTTATTACACCATGTCAAAATAAAAAGAAGCTAGCCTAAGCTTATGATCTATGAATTACAAAAGGGTCCTATCTATGTCTTCAAACTTGCTCTTGCGTTGCCTTGAACTTGTATTCTTTGATGGAATCCTTGTTGTTGCCTTGAATTATGATTGGAGATTTTTGAGTGATGCTTGACTGCTGAGATTTGACCTATGTGCCTCTATTCTCCAGGCGGGCTCCTGATCGCTGACGCTTGAAAAGTATTCCCTTGTTCTCCAGGTGGGCTCCTGACTGCAATGCTTGAAAAGTATTCCCTTGTTCTCCAGGTGGGCTCCTGACTGCAACAAAAAACAAACAAAGAAAATTTGCTGCCCCAGTTTGGTGGCTGGGTGCATCATGTTATCGAAATTTAAAATTAGAAGCTAAAATTTGAATTGTACTTCCCTTGTTCTCCAGGTGGGCGCCTGATTGCTGAAGCTTGAAAAGTATTCCCTTGTTCTCCAGGTGGGCTCCTGATTGCTGAACTTTGAAAAGTATTCCCTTGTTCTCTAGGTGGGCTCCTGACTGCAACAAAATAAACAACAAAGAAAATTTTCTGCCCCAGTTTGGTGACTGGGTACAGCATGTTATCAAATATTAAAAATTAAAAGCTAAAATTGAATTGTACTTCCCTTGTTCTCCAGGTGGGCGCCTGATTGCGGAAGCTTGAAAAGTATTCCCTTGTTCTCCAGGTGGGCTCCTGACTGCTGAACTTGAAAAGTATTCCCTTGTTCTTCAGGTGGGCTCCTGACTTTAAAACTGAAAAGTACTCCCTTGTTCTCCAGGTGGGCTCCTGACTGCAACAAAATAAACAACAAAGAAAGTTTTCGACCCCAGTTTGGTGACTGGGTATAGCATGTTATCAAATATTAAAAATTAGAAGCTAAAATTTGAATTGTACTTCCCTTGTTCTCCAGGTGGGCGCCTGATTGCTGAAACTTGAAAGGCATTCCCTTGTTCTCCAGGTGGGCTCCTGATTGCTGAACTTGAAAAGTATTCCCTTGTTCTCCAGGTGGGCTCCTGACTGCAACAAAATAAACAAACAAAGAAAATTTTCTGCCCCAGTTTGCACTAGGAAGATTTGGGAGTTGTTAGCAAAATATAGATCACCTAAGCTATTGATGCAATGATAAGAGTAAAACTAAAGACTTGATTGGAATGTGCGTCTCCTGTGAGTAAAACTAAGGACATTTGACTAGCAAATTCATCAGACTAGGTCTTCTATCTTAGGAGAATAATTCATCGGACTAAGATTTAGATCCTAGGAGAAAGTTTATCAGGCTAGGTTACTATTTTTTCTATCTTAGGAGAAAGATTCATCAGACTAAGATTTTGATCCTAGGAGAACAATTCATCAGACTAAGATTGTGATCCTAGGAGAAAATTCATCAGACTAGGTTGTCTATCTTAGGAGAACAATTCATCAGACTAAGATTGATCCTAGGAGAAGATTCATCAGACTAGTTCCATTTCATTATCTTAGGAGAACAATTCATCAGACTAAGATTTAGATCCTAGGAGAAAATTCATCAGACTAGGTCTTCTATCTTAGGAGAAAGATTCATCAGACTAAGATTTTGATCCTAGGAGATAATTCATCAGACTAGGTTGTCTATCTTAGGAGAACAATTCATCAGACTAAGATTGATCCTAGGAGAAGATTCATCAGACTAGTTCCATTTCATTATCTTAGGAGAACAATTCATCAGACTAAGATTTTGATCCTAGGAGAAATTTCATCAGACTAGGTCACTATGTTTTGTTATCTTACGAGAAAGATTCATCAGACTAAGATTTTTATCCTAGGAGAAAATTCATCAGACTAGGTCGTCTATCTTAGGAGAAAAATTCATCAGACTAAGATTGTGATCCTAGGAGAAAATTCATCAGACTAGGTTGTCTATCTTAGGAGAACAGTTCATCAGACTAAGATTTAGATCCTAGGAGAAATTTCATCAGACTAGGTTTTCTATCTTAGGAGAAAGATTCATCATACTAAGATTTAGATCCTAGGAGAAAATTCATCAGACTAGGTTTTCTATCTTAGGAGAAAGATTCATCAGACTAAGATTTAGATCCTAGGAGAAATTTCATCAGACTAGGTTTTCTATCTTAGGAGAACAATTCATCAGACTTAAGAGTTAGATACCTTAGGAGAAAGATTCATCAGACTAAGATTTAGATCCTAGGAGAAATTTCATCAGACTAGGTTTTCTATCTTAGGAGAAAGATTCATCAGACTAAGATTTAGATCCTAGGAGAAAGTTCATCAGACTAGGATAAAATGTGAAAAGCATGGCAGCATTTTGTGCACTCTAACAAGCCAGGCAAGGGCGAAGATTTGAGAAACTTCCCTTTTGTCGGTTCTCCTCTTCTTCCTTTTCTTTTCTTTCTTTTTGTTCTTATTGTTGAACCAACTTTCTTGCACTGCTTTGTTCCCGTTTCAAACAAAGAAAACTTGTGAGTTTAAAATGTGGTGGTTAGTTTGTGGCCTTGAACTTTGGAGGCGGCTGCTTCCTCATTTGCCAAGATGACTGATTTCCACCCAAAGACCTTGCTTGTTCCCGATATCCTCTAC
>NW_017688218.1:0-3423 GCF_001879085.1 Nicotiana attenuata
GTTGGAGAGTCACAAAATCACCTTCCACGAGGATGAGCTGCCACCGGAAGGATTGAGTCATAACAAGGCATTGCACATCACTGTGCAGTGCGAAGATTATTTTATCACCCGGATCCTAGTCGATGGGGGGTCCAGTCTCAACATTTGTCCTTTGGTAACACTCAGGACATTGGGAAAAGGGCTGCATGAAATCAAGGATGGGGCCATCAACGTTAAAGCTTTCTACGGTTCTCAAAGGTCCACTATTGGGGAAATTAGCCTACGTTTGCAAATGTGGCCCACTTGGTTTGATGTTGATTTTCAAGTGATAGACGTGCCGGCATCTTACAATCTACTATTGGGATGACCATGGATTCATGTCGCCGGGGCCGTGGCATCAACACTACATCAGGCAGTGAAATTTGAATGGAATCACCAGGAGGTGATCATTCATGGTGACGGTAGCAACTCCATATATAGCCGCCAGACCATTCCAGCAATTGGAGGAAGAAGAAGATTAGGTGGGGAAACTCACCACCACATCGAGCGAGTCAACGCCATCGATAAAGACAAATGGTGGGACAACAAAATTGAAAGCATGCTGAATTGGACCGGGTATGAATCTGGCAAGGGACTTGGCAAGAACCTCCAAGGAATCGCTAAGCCCATCAAGCTCGAGAAGCATGGCACCACCTTCGGACTGGGGTACGAGTATACTTGGGAAGAATTCAAGGACTGGTCGCCACCCTGGCGCGGCCCTTACTATCCATTGGAGCAGCCGATACCCCATCTGGAACAGACCTTTCAACCAGCCAAAGTCATCTATGGGTCGGAAGAAGAAGAAGCATTAGCACCAATGAGGAATTTGTTCCTAGAAGAGGATGATATGGACTGCTGTGTCATTTTTGAGGAGGAGGGGGAGGAAGGCCCTTCCATACAGGCTATAAGTAGAGGAGCACGCCTCAACAACTGGACTGTCAGAACCACCAGAGCCCGGCATGCCTCGGGGTAGCAAAGCTGAATAAAGCACCACGCACTATTCTGTTTTACTAGTTTATTTTTCCTTCGCATTTTTACTTTTCAAGAAAGAGCTCCAATGTTCAAAACACTTATGGAATTTATTAAAGTAATTCAATTTTTCTTACAAATCTCACTCTTATTATTTTCTCTCATTACTTTACTCAAACAGTATTACTATTACTTATCTTGATGAACCAATGACTGTGACATGCAACGAGACAACGCAACAAATGGACATAGACTTAGAGGAAGATGATATACTGAAAGAAATTGTTAAAGAAGTTGAGAATTTTGAGAATAGACCTAAGTCCAACCTGGACGAGACTGAGATCGTCAATCTGGGAGATGCAGAAAACATCAAAGAAACGCGAATCAGTGTTCATTTGTCACCATCAGAAAAGGAAGAGTATATGGAATTTCTAAGGGAATATGAGGACATATTCGCATGGTCATATGACGATATGACTGGTCTAAGAACATCCATTGTGGCTCGCAAATTACCGACTGATCCGGCCTGTCCGCCAGTAAAATAGAAGCTCAGAAAGTTCAAGCCAGACATGAGTTTGAAAATCAAGGAAGAAGTCACTAAGCAGGTCAAAGCTAAGGTTCTCAGGGTAGTGGAGTATCCGACATGGTTAGCCAATATTGTGCCGGTACCGAAGAAGGACGGGAAGGTCAGAGTCTGTGTCGACTACCGGGATCTCAACCGGGCTAGTCCAAAAGACGACTTCCCCTTACCGAATATACACATCTTGATTGACAACTGAGCCAAGCATGAGTTGCAGTCATTCGTCGATTGTTTTGCTGGATACCATCAGATATGGATGGATGAAGAGGATGCTGAGAAAACAGCTTTCATTACGCCGTGGGGGATGTATTGCCACAAAATGATGCCGTTTGGGTTAAAAAATGCAGGGGCCACCTACATGAGGGCCATGACCACCATTTTTCATGACATGATACACAAGGATATTGAAGTATATGTAGACGACGTCATCATCAAATCCAAGCAGCTTACAGGCCTCAGATGAACGGAGCAGTAGAAGCCGCTAACAAGAACATCAAGAAGATACTGAGAAAGATGGTAGAACTTCATTGGCTAGACTATTGAGTTTTGAGTGGGCATTTGACCTCCGATTTGGGAGATTTTTATATGGTTAGACTCGTGAGAGTACGAGGGTTCTGAAGATGTGAATATTATTCGATTCCGAGATGTTGGCTTGAGGGGCATTTTGGTCATTTTATCTATTTTCGCGCCCTAGCTTACACTTTAATAGTGGAATCAGTTGTTTGCAATATTATTTACGATATGTAATTGAATTGAATAGATTTGGGCCATTTGGAGTCGGATACTCGTGGCAAAGGCGTGGTTTCTATTGATATTGAGCCGGTTCGAGGTAAGTGGCTTGTCTAACCTTGTATGGGGGGACCTTTCCCCTTAGGATTTGTTATTTGTTGATTTGAGTGCCTTGTACACGAGGTGACGGGCGCGTACTTGAGCCAATTATTGAAAATCCGGTTTCCTTAAGATATTGAGATTGAGTTCCTTTCATAGTTGCTTTATTCTACTTGCAATTATAACCTGTGCTAGATTAGGAAAGCATGTTTAGTTGATTTAACTTGCCTAATTGCTTAAGTTGCCTTGACTGTACTACGTGGAGCATGCTAGGCCAGTACTACCTGTTGCTTGTCTTTTGTACTTCGTTTCCGTGTACCTTCTGGTTGTGATTGCGCATTTTACATTGGGACTACGGATGTGGGATTCCGGTAGCTCCCCCCCCCCCTTGTTTGTTTACTTTGGGACTGCGGGTTAGATTCCCGATAGATCCCCCTGCACTTTTACTTTGGGACTGCGGGTTAGATTCCCGATAGATCCCCCTGCACATTGGTGGTTGGACTACGGGACGGTATCCCGGGAGATCCTTCGGATATTCACATATGATGGACTACGGGGCGGTATCCCGGGAGATCCACTGGACGTCTGAGAAAAAAGGGCTACAGGACGGTATCCTGGGAGACCCTCATTGTTATCATTGGTATTGAGCTGTGTTTACTCTGTGTTTATTCTGTACTCGTGTAGTTTTGCTATTGTCTTGTTTAATCTGTCTTATTTCACTGCTGTATTTATTATTTCGGTCAGATTATCATACTGTTAATTATTGTTATTACTATATTTTGTCTCAGTATGGCCCTGACCTTCCTCGTCACTACCCAATCGAGGTTAGGCTTGGCACTTACTGAGTACCGCTGTGGTGTACTCATGCCCTTCCTGCGCATGTTTTCTTTTTCATGTGCAGATCATCCAGGTACCTCTACTCAGGCGCCCTATCAGTGAGGCAGGAGGACTACAGAGACTTCGAGGAGATCTGCTGCGTTCGCAGATCGACGAGTCTCCCTCTTATTCTATCTTTAGTACTTAGTTTT
>NW_017688218.1:5268-5997 GCF_001879085.1 Nicotiana attenuata
TACGGGGTGCGATCTCTACAGACTGCTCAGCCGCAGCG
Organism: Nicotiana attenuata; assembly: GCF_001879085.1. Taxonomy (NCBI): domain Eukaryota; kingdom Viridiplantae; phylum Streptophyta; class Magnoliopsida; order Solanales; family Solanaceae; genus Nicotiana; species Nicotiana attenuata. The sequence goes on from NW_017688218.1 coordinate 5,307, forward strand.
TGCTCCTCAGAGTTCTCAGGCCCATGATCACAGCTCCAGCAGCTACCCTACCGTGCCCAGCCGGCTAGGGGTGGAGGTCGGGAGATAGAGGTCGCCCTCGAGAGAGGGGCCGGGCCAGATATTATGTTATTCCTGCTCGTACTGAGGTTGTTGCCTCCGACTCCGTCATTATAGGTATTATTCTGGTTTGTCACAGAGAGGCATCGGTTCTATTCGATCCGGGCTCTACTTACTCTTATGTGTCTTCTTACTTTTGCTCCTCATTTGGGTGTGCCTCGGGATTCTTTGAGTGTTCCCATTTATGTTTCTATCCTGTGGGAGATTCTCTTGTTGTGGACCGCATTTATCGGTCATGTTTGGTTACTATTCGTGGTTTTTTAAGACCAGTAGCTAGACTTATTATTACTCGGTATGGTGGATTTTTGACATTATTCTGGGCATGGACTGGTTGTCGCCCCACTTTTGCTATTCTTTGATTGTCACGCCAAGACCGTGACGCTGGCTATGCCAGGTGTTCCGCGTATTGAGTGGAGTGGTACTTTAGATCACACTCCCAATAGAGTTATCTCTTTTCTTAAAGCTCGGCGCATGGTTGAGAAGGGGTGTGCCGCGTATTTGGCTTATGTGAGAGATGTTAGTGTTGATACCCCTTCTGTTGATTCTGTTCCAGTGGTACGGGATTATTCGATGT
>NW_017688219.1:0-266 GCF_001879085.1 Nicotiana attenuata
ATATATATAGTTACGCTGTACTATGCACTAAGTATAAGCATATTAGGTAATATTATATCGAATATGGCTTATATATATGTAATATATATAGTTACGATGTACTATGCACTAGGTATAAGCGTATTAGGTAATATTATATCGAATATACTATATCTACATATATATACTATACACTTAGTATATATATAGTATACACTATACACTTAGTATATATATATATATATATATATATAAGTGTGTGTGTGTGTGTATCTATATATATATAT
>NW_017688219.1:5271-5997 GCF_001879085.1 Nicotiana attenuata
CCCCCTACACCTTCCACACATGCCTCCGATGTACATGCTTCGGACATTGATGCTGCTAATGACGAGGAGGTGCATTATGATGAATATGGCAGGATCATCATTGTCCCTGAGGGTGACGGGTAAGAGTTATTTGTTATTTTAACTTTTTTTGTTTAGTACAATTTTACTAAGATATTAATGTGTTTTTTTTAATAAAATTGCAGGTTCATCCCTAGTAATGTTACTACAAGGATCATCACCAAAGCCACCAGAAAGCTTTATGATAGTCCTTTATGCGACTTGGAGTGAATTCCCATTCGCTCTCAAGGAGGCAATCTTCAACCAATTTAAGGTATAAATATTCTTTTAAGCAGTATAATCATTTATTAGCTTTTATCTAATATTATATTATAAGCAGTTAATGCACTTAACTTTTGAATAATTATTAGCTAATAAAGGCTAAGTATAATATATCGAATATAGCTTTTATGATATTTCCATCTAAATATGATATTTCCATATAATACTTGACTTTTGAAATACAGAGCAAGTGTGTATGGGAACACCGCTATAGCGCGGAAGTGGCTGCAAACTTCCATCTCAAAGCTCGAAAGCGGTTGTCCCACTGTTTCTCCAAAGATACGCAGTTGAACCAGAAGCCTGGTTGGATGCTTCAGGATTTATGGGATGATTTGCAAAGGCAATGGCTTACAGCAGAGTTCTTAGAGAAGAGCGAAAAAGGAAAGA
>NW_017688220.1:0-1240 GCF_001879085.1 Nicotiana attenuata
ACTGAACCTTTATGTTTCACATGAATCCCAAAGCACGTCAATTACCACCCACTCAGTATGCATGTTGTTCTTTCCTGAGTTAAAACATTGTCCTTGGCCTTGAGGTCTATTGCCCCTTCACTTGCCAGGATAACTTTGATTTCCGCTTGGAAGACCTTTCTTCTCACTGGTTAACCATTTTCTTTGTCAATCTTATCACAGAAAGTACCTTTGATCTGTTCCAACCCAACACCCTCTATGTGTTGCATTGTTCATGAATTGATATATACCAAACCTTTGTATTTCACATAAATCCCAAAGCATGTTGATTGTTACGAACTCAGTGCGCTTGCTGTTCTTTCCTGACTTATGACACTTTGATGTGCTAGCCAGATCCCGTTTTGTGCAATTAGAAAGCTGGTGGCAAATTTTGAAGTCATTTCTCACTTGTTCTGACCAAACAGACTCAGGAGGAGGAGATAAACAGGACAAAAGGAACAGAATAAATGACAATGGAAAGAGATGATTCCTAACAAGAAAACTGCAAGAATAGTAGCCTTATGCAATGCAGGAGTGCAGATGGAGGTAGAGCTTAACCTCGGAAGGCAGAATAGTAGCCTTATGCAATGCAAGAAAAAATTCAGATGGAGACAATGCTTAGTCTCGGAAGGTAGAAAGGTAGCCTTATGCAATGCAAGAAAAATGCAGATGGTGACAATGCTTAGTCTCGGAAGGCAGAAAGGTAGCCTTATACAATGCAAGAAATGCAAATGGAGACAATGCTTAGTCTCGGAAGGCAGAAGGGTAGCCTTATGCAATGCAAGAAATAAAGGTGGAGAGTAACGAAATCTCTTAGCTGATAGATGATAGCTGATAGTTGATTGTGTCATTGTGGCTGCTGGGGATATCATGTGCGGACAACACTTGTAAGTGAGCGATGATTCTGAGAGTTGTACTCCTGCAAAATACGAATATGTAACCGTATCTGATGGTTCTATGTTTTGGGGTGCCTGCATTCAAAGAAGGATCGTGAGTTTTGTAAAGGGGCAAGGTTAGTTCGTCTTCCCGTGGACCTCGCTCATCCTACTCGACTCTTGTTTTCATTGGGGGGTAGCGTCGCTAAACAAAGCAATTTGATAGTAGCCATGCATAACTTTCAAAAAATATGATGTAAACACATAAATAATAATAAAAACGATTTTCTTTTAGATGAATCGAGGACTGCGACGCGGTTCAAGATATTGCGACCTCTTTTGCTCCG
>NW_017688220.1:2779-5997 GCF_001879085.1 Nicotiana attenuata
CCAAAAGTCCCTAAAACTTTCCTTGGGTTTCTTTTCCAACTGAGATAGTAAGGAGCGGTCTGGGGTAATGTCTAATTTGTATTGAAAGTGTCGAACAAAATCTTGAGCCATGTCGCCAAATGTATGCCACTTACCGACATTTTGATGATTATGCCATTCCAAAGCTACCCCAGTCAAGCTCTCACTGAAATACGCCATCAATAAGACATCTTTCTCGCCAACACTTCTCATTTCACTACAATAATCCCTCAAATGGGCTACCGGATCTCCACACCCATCATACAAGTTAAACTTTGGCACTTTAAACCCCGCGGGCAGGCGAACATCAGGGAACATACACAACTCTTTGTAAGACATGTTAACCTGGTCTCCCATCCCTTGCATGTTCTTTAAGGATTGTTCTATGCTTTTCATCTTCCCGGATATCTCATCTCGCCCTTCTTTTCTTGTGACCTTTTCATTTTCAGCATGGAGCTCATCCCGAGGGCTCTTCTTGTATGAGTCAGGAACCTTGTGGGCAACCTCTGCGGGGTAGTATTGGGCATCATGAGCTTTGAGTGGATATTCATTGTTGGGGATAATGGATATGACAAGAGGCAATTTTGGGGAGTGGTAATTGGAGGATGAGTGATGGAGCTACTAGGGCGGTTGGGAAAGCTATGATAAACGGGTGGATCTGGAGAGTATGGGGGATCATCCGGCACTATGACCGGATTTTGGGTAAGGGTAGAATCTAAGAAGCTAGGTGGTGGTGGGGCTGGTGCCTTCCCAGTCATCCAGGCCTGATACATGTCCATCATGTGTTGTCTTAACATCCTTACCTCATCAGCCAAACCAGTGTCCTGTTCAACCAACTGTTTTCGGGCACCGGTATCAACCAACCCAATTCTGTTGTTGTCTGCCATTGCCTTTTGACTTTATGTTGTGGAGAGGAGTTACTACTTTGAGAACCACAAACCAACCACCTTTATGCTATGAAGATATCAAAAGGAACAAAATGGGGTCATCCCGTTAGCGTTAAGGCATTTAACAGCAAAAATATCACATTGTGCGCAATGCACCTAAGTAGTTAACCATTTCTATTATGCATTTGATCAGTTGCTTGCGTCATCCCGGCTTTCCTCAATTTCCATTTTGCAACTCCTCTCTTTTCCACTCCAGCCTTTCTTTCCTTGATTTTCTCGTTGTTCTTTATTTTCTCAATTTTTCTCTCAAGTTTTGCCATTGTTTCCTCCCCACGGTTTCTTGTTTTCTCTCTCTTTTCTTTTCTTTTTCTCTCTTGGTTATGATCAAATCTTATAGAGATTGCCTGCGTATCATGACCCCGCATGAATTAGACCAAGCGTAGTTCTAGGGATAAGTGTAAAAATAAATAATAAAAACATTTTGGGATTTTCAAATTTTCCATAAAAATAAAATGTTTTGATTATAACGACTCATCCTACCGAATTTTAACCATAAAAACTAACAGACTGGAAAAGGGAAACTAACAGACTCCAACAGAAAGATGAAAATATAGACTCGAAAATAGACTAACAGACTCCCACAGAAAGAAATACAGACTCGAGTAAAAATCATGAATATATCAATGCCTCAACTGCTCCTGGGGCCCGCGGGACATCAGTCGGTCTTGCCACGAGCCTACGCGCCAAATCCCCTTGTAGATGATAGAGATCCTCCATTATCTGGTGGACAAAGGTCATTATCGTGGCGAAGAACATGCATCTGTTCATGTCCTCGCACTTACTGCATTTCATTGCGATGTAGTCGGCGATCCTTCTGACCCTTTCCCTTATGATGCCCTTTTCTTGCAACAAACGCCCAATCTGTTGGGATCTAGCCTCTAAGATCCAGGCGGTGGTATGATTCTGCTCTTGCAAGTGTTGTAAGTCCCCTCTAACTGTGCCATCAAAGCGTAGCACTATTCTCTTTCGGCTTTGAAATCTTTTGCCTGCTTAGTCATTTTATTCTCAAGGAAGGTGATCTTTTTCTTCAACCCCACGACTTCATTGTCATATTTCTCTTTTAACTGTTGAACCAAACGTGCTCGCTCCTCCGCATTCTTAGCCTATTTTGTTCGGGCCCTGGATAGTTCACCTTCTACCTTGTTCAGATCAAAACCATACTCACCCACCTTCCGCCTAAGGTTATCTATAAGTTTTTCATCTTTTGCACTTCTGACGGGGTTTTCGACTGCTATTTTCATTTCCCGAATTTGGGCTCGAAGGGCGTCATTTTCTTTGGCTAGATTTTTCTTCTCGCCCTCATCCGCGGCGGCTTGCAAACCATTCTCAAATTGAAGATCCTTGACTTGCTTTTCCAGCTTGCTTATGGTAGCCCTATACTCGTTTTCTTTGGCCAACCAATCCTATTGCGCCTGCGCTCCATCAGTGAACTGTTGGACATGGGGTCTTTTTGTGGGCCGTTCGGGCTCTTGATCGACTCGGGATCTTTTTCGTACCAAGCAGTGTAACTGGGCTCCAACTCGGCTCTGGATAGACCTCGTACCTGAGTCTTCGGCTCTAAGAACCTACATTGATGCCCAACTTTGACGCATCCTTTCTTCTGGGAAGCAGCTTTTGGTTCCAATTCAATGACCTGCCGACTCAAATCCTCATCGTGTGGGATGGTCTGTTATCTGCCTAACTGACATAGAACTCTATGCAGGGGCATAAGGCTGGATGCTCTGAAGGCCCATCAGTAGAAGAAAACACACCTCGGCCGACATATAAATGACTTCACCGACCGAGAGCCACCCGAATGTCCATTCAATCTTGTTTGCAGTCAAGGAGCTCAAGTGCGCATACCATGCTTCCGTAGCGTCCGGGAACTCACAACCCTCCACCCGTTGTTCATGTTTTTCAATGCATTCAAGACCGGTCATGCCACAGTTCATATACCCCGGGCGGTGGCAAAGGTGTTCTTACATCCAAAGTTGTAAAAGCATATTGCATCCTTCAAAAAACCTTCCCCCTTCTCGGCAGAGGGTCATTCATTCAACATTTCCTTTTTTAGAGGACAATTTTTCACATCTAAATTATGTATTAGATATACTAATACCCTACCCCGTTCATCTGGAAATCTTGGTTCAAACTCTTCGCTATTGGGTAAAAGATGCCTCTTCTTTACATTTATTACGATTCTTTCTCCATGAATATTGGAATTTGAATAGTCTTATTACTTCAAAGAAGCCCGGTTACTCCTTTTCAAAAAAAAAT
>NW_017688221.1:0-735 GCF_001879085.1 Nicotiana attenuata
GGTTCCAGCCCTCATATTACTCTCATTTTGGTTTAGCCATTTCAAAGCCAGTTCATATTTTATTAAACAGTTAGAAGCATGACTGGGGGTGTGATTTTTATCAAGTAAAGTGAGGTCAATCATTACAAATGTCCCTACGGGTTCTACAGGTCGGCTCAAGGCCCAAACATGGCTACTAGCCCAAACTATAATGATATTAATTAAGCCTCAGTCAAAAATACAGTAGAATCATCAATCGGGATGGACCAAGTCCAAATCCCCAGCAGTAATGGACCCCACGCTCGACATGCAGCGTGTGTCTCACCTCAACATAACACTACGTTGTCCAAATCCGGGGTTTCAAACCCTCAGGACATCATTTATAACCATTACTCACCTCAAGCTGACCAAAGTCCTAGCTCGCTATGCCCTTGCCTCGTAAATCAACCTCCTCGCGCGTTGAATCTGGCCAAAACCACAACGAATACGTTACAATAGGCTAAGGGAATATAACCCAATCGAAAAGATTCGAAAAATATCAAAATTGACGAAGTTGACAAAACCCGAGCCCCGGGCCCACTTCTCGAAAAATTAGAAAATTAACATCACCGGATTCCTTATCTCGCCACGAGTCTACACATATCAAAATTGCCAAAATCGGAGTCCATTTGACCCCTCAATTCCACTTTGAAATACCAAATTCCCAAGCCCTAGCTTTACCCTCTTTTACGCTTAGAACTTTTCCACCAAAATTTT
>NW_017688221.1:5255-5996 GCF_001879085.1 Nicotiana attenuata
TATCAACCACCACTTTCGAATGTGGCACCCAGCACTCGCTACCCTAGTCATAAGAACACGAAGAGGATACGGTGAGACCATCAACAAACCTCCGAATATGCTCACGATCTGTCAGAACCAACCAAACTGCATGCCGAGATAACTCAGAAAATCTCATCTCATACTGGGACACTGTCATATCTCCCTGCCATAGCCCCTCAAACTGCCTGCGCAGCTCCTTCCTGCAAGACGGCAGTACATACTTCTCCAAGAAGAGAGTGGAGAACTCCTGCCAAGTCAAAGGTGTTGTACCAACCGGCGTACGCCGCTCATACGCCTCCACCAAGTGAAGGCAACTCCAGTAAACTGAAAAATAGTAAAAGCCACCCCACTAGACTCAAGAATCCCCGCTGTACGGAGCATCCGCTGACATCTGTCTAGAAAACCCTGGGCATCCTCACCCTCAGCTCCACTAAATGTCGGAGGCTGGAGTCTACCAAACCTCTCGAGGCGACGCTGCTCGTCCTCGGGCATAACTGGAACCCTGAACTCCTGTACTGGTACCACTGGCTGAGTTGGAGGTGCCTCTGGAGTCTGTAATCCCTGCCCTAACTGCTCAGCTGTGCGGGCAGCCGGTTCTCTTGCCAATTAGTTCCCACTCTTATCTTTCCTTCTTCACTTTTCTCTCCCTCTTTTGGATTTGGTTTTTCTTTATTTGCATCATTCCTTTTTAGTTTTCCTTGGATTTATTTAGAAATGGTC
>NW_017688222.1:0-611 GCF_001879085.1 Nicotiana attenuata
TGTAGTTACAGTGGGCTAATATTATATTATTATTTTATTTTACAGCACATTGATGTTATTATGTATTACTTGAGAAAAAGAGGCAAATATGGTCCCACAACAACACTAGGTTTACGACAACTGATTGCTTGTTCAAGTGAAAGATTGAACAAATTTATGAGAAGTTCATAAGTTCTCCAACAGAACAAAAGTATTCGGTTGTTAAACCCGATGATGATGTTGCAGCATATATTCTTGGGTATAGAATTCTTGCTAATGTTGCCTGAGATGAAGTTCACTATGTCATCATGCCAGTGAATATTGTAGAGAATTTCCATTGGTTGTTGGTCGTTTTCGACATAGCGGACAGGCAACTTTATGTGTACGATTCCATGGTTTCTTCACACAATCATAAGGCTGTTGAAGCATGTGTTGAGAAGTTTTCAATCATTATCCCTCTGTATTTGTCTTGCACTGATTTCTACGGGAAGCGTAAAGACATTGACTTCAAGACCACAAAGGCATACATTGAGAAACCAGTTACAGACCCTCTCAACATACAGTGGTTGGTTGCGGAGATTCCTCGGCAAAAGGAAGGATAACTGTAAAAACCTATTCTCTCTTTCTGATTG
>NW_017688222.1:5606-5996 GCF_001879085.1 Nicotiana attenuata
GGGAATAGTATTACACACCAAAACTTTTAAAAGTGTGTCAATTACACACCTCTTTTGCCATGTGTCACACGCGTGTATTACACATAAAAGAGGCGCGTGAAAACTAAAAAATTCTTCTGAAATTAAGTTTTTTTTTTATTTTTTCCGTTTTTTAACTATTTCCTTTTTAAATTAAAGGAAAAAAATACAAACCCATGTCTTCTTCCTCAACCCCAAACCCCAGCGCTCCCCTCCCCCCCTGTTCGTCTTCTTCCCCAACCCCATCATATTTTTGTCTACCCCTCATGTTTCGGCTCTCCAACCCCCATGACTAAGAAGAAAAAGAAGAAGAAAATGGGAGCTATTGGGTCTTGTAAAAATCACAATTATTGACCTTTTGAAAAAGCTTGA